>NC_072739.1:119541369-119841369 GCF_026930045.1 Uloborus diversus
TATTTTGGTGACTCACTCATGACTTTGAGGGCAAAGGCCAATTGACAATGCAATTTTTTAAACATTTTTTGCCTTGTTTGGGCCAGGATGTCTGCTAAAGTCGTGAGTAACCCTTGGAAATTAGTATATGATTAACTACTCACCACAGAAAAAAACATAAGAAAAATATAAAATAGCTTTCGTTTCTCTTGGCTTTAGTAGTTAAACGGTTTCAAAGTCGATGATTTTCTTTTAATGGCCAAGTTTAGAGGTCAAAAACTTTGATCGCGACGGGTCAACAACTTTGGGGCACAGCTGTAGTTATAGTCCGAGTAGTGTAGTTTAAGGTGCAGGTTAGAAACCCATTACAACTAATCAACTTTTTTAATTACTCGGTCTCAAAATTGCTAGTTTAAAACATCAAGAATCAATGTTTTAGGTCAATTACTCTGTAACGTTTAGTCAATAACTTTGAGCAAGAGCTGTAATTATGCTCTACGTGGTGTAGTTTGAGACTCATGTCAGAAAACCATGAGATTTAATCATCTTACTTAATTAAACGGTCTCAAAAATGATTTCATTATAAAAGAGCGTTTTTCCACGAGTTTATATGCGTGCTACTCAAAATTATATGAGCTCAAACTCACATAAATGCTAGAACAAATCAACAGACAAATGTACTTTAAGCTCCCAGAATTTCATGCTTCCATTGTAATAAAATTTTTTGTAACCTTGACTACAACATGGGAGTTATTTTCACAAAGCTGATCCGCCATTTTGGAGCACTATATTTCGGAAATCCTAGATCCTCAGGATTCAGGATCTCGGAAGCTGAAAATTTGCATCAGATTATTTTCAAAAACATCCCTAAGCCTCCTATAAAATTTCATCCCATTCGGGGATGATCGAGCAGGGGACAGTTTGAAAAATTAGGTCAGCTGACGTGGTTTTCACGTCCGTAACTCTGATATAAACATAATGCACATTTCATCAGCATCTTTTGTTATTGTCTAACAAACTTGTTTTTTTTTTTTTTTTTGTAATTATGTTTTTATTTTTGAGCCAAATTTAATAAATTTGTTTATTTATAAAATGTTTATTACTAAGTAGTGTGTATATGCAAATTATACTGTAATTATGAACTCAATCTCTTACCCAATTGCAATCCTTTTCCTAAAATATAGTATTGGTTTATGATCATTATAAAGTCAAAAATAACCAAAGATGCATGTGAATTGTCACTATGTTATATCTGAGTGATTCCACGTCAACTGACCTAAATTTTTAAAACTGTCCCTGCTCGATCATCCCCGAATGGGATGAAATTTTTTGGAGGTGTACAGATGTCTTTGAAACTAATCTATGCAAATTTTCAGCTTCCGAGATCTGAATCCTGAAGATCTAGGATCTTCAAAATGGCGGACTAGCTTTGGGAAAAGAACTGCCATGTTGTAGTCAAGGTTACAGAAAATTTTATTACACTGGAAGCATGAAATTTTGGGAGCTTAAAGTACATTTGTCTGTTGATTCGTTCTAGTATTTATGTGAGTTTGAGCTCACTAGATTTTGAGTAGAACGCATATAAACACATGAAAAAACGCACTTTTATACTGAAATCGACATTTTTGAGACTGTTTAATTAAGTAAAATGATTAGATCTCATGATTTTCTGACATGAGTCTAAACCTACACTACGTAGATCATAATTAGAGCTCTTGCTCAAAGTTATTGACTCAGGCGTTATAGACTAATTGACCTAAAACTTGGATTCTTGTTGTTTCAACTAGTAATTTTGAGACCACGTAGTTAAAAAAGTTGATTAGTTGCCATGGGTTTCTACCTGGACATTAAACTGCACCACTCGGACTATAACTACAGCTGTGTCCTAAAGTTGTTGACCCGTCGCGATCAAAGTTAGTGACCTCTAAACTTGGCCATTAAAAAAAAAATCATCGATTTAACACCGCTTAATTACTAAAGCCAAGAGAAACGAAAGCTATTTTATATTTTTCTTAGTACTATTCTATGGTGAGTAGTTAATCATATACTTATTTCTGAGGTTTACTCGCGGTTTTAGCAGATATCCGGGCCCAAACAAGGCAAAAAAAGTTTAAAAATTGCATTTTCAATTGACCTTTGCCCTCAAAGCCACGAGTCAGTCACATAATATTTATACTAGAATGTACCTGGTATCAATTAGTATCCTTATTTAAAAGAATTGGCTCGGTTCACTCATTGCTTTTGAAGCAAAGCAATCATATAATTAGCTCTTTTTTCTCATGACTTTAAACTTCCCCTCGAGGGCCAAGAAGTAGGTTAGAGAGGAAAGAAGCTTAACTTTTTCTTATCACAATACTAGTAAGATATCCTGAAAGTTTCTAGAAAATTGAAGGTGTCAATTATCAGGCCCATATTCACTTTTTCCAGCTTTTAAAAAAATGACTCTTAACATTTGCCTCTTATCCATTTTCGTGTCGTACTTTTGTTCATTTTAGTATGTTTAGACAATACAATTACAATGAATGATTCGAGAAGCAGGCGAGGGGGGGGGGAGAAAATGTGATCACCTAAATGACAGGCCTGTCTAAAAGTATGGCTATTTTGTCTTTCTAGGGTCCCCAGTGTTTGTTGTTCCCCGATAAAAAGTCACGGGAGGTCACTGGGCCCTGACAAAAAATGTCCTTATTCCGCAACTTTGAAGACATAATTGCAATATTGCAACTTTAAATGACCAAATGTCCCTTTTCAAAAGATGTTCTTATGTGGACATACACAGCGATGCAAAAGTTTAGACAATGACGTTCTTCAGCTGTAAAAGTTAGAATTGCGATAGTAGAAATACATAAGTCTGCAAACATATTCAAAAACTGTTTTGAAATACTATAACCAAAAACAATTGTTTGATATGCTTTAACAATACTGTTTTGGATAAAAATAGAAATTTGCTTGTTGCAAAAGTTTAGACACTATTACGAGTTTCTGTGTTTTTTTTTTTCGTATATCTTATATTAGTCCAGTCAATAGATACATTTTGCCTTGCAAAAAATGGGGTCAAAGATTTTATTTTTTTAATTTATACATATTGGTGCCGACATGGAAAAACCAAGTTATCCAACACGAAAGACCCCGGGAGAACTTTTGGGGGCCGAAAAACCACAAAAATGTATGACTTTTTTAGTTTTTTCCAAAATATCTCCGAAATGGTTCAACTTAGAAAAAAGTTTTAAATGTAAAGTTTAAAGAACATAAAATTTCCTACAACTTTTGCATTTACAACTTATTTGTAGCACAAATAACAAGCTTGCTATAGCTCTTTGAAAATAGGCAGTTTTCCTCCACTCCGAAAAAAAAAAGCTTTCGCACCGAAAGCAAGGCGTCATAACTATTAGAACTTGAATAGAACTTTAGTTTCAGAGAATTTATTGACAGTTAGAGTAGTTTGAGTTTCTTGCTCCCCCCCCCCCCCCGCTGGACACAGAGTAGCAATTCTGGCTGACAGATTAGTTCCCACTAGACTCCAAAAACAAACGATGTATTATGAAACTGAAATGCATATATACACATTCATTTAAAGCACATACGACGATGCAATAATAAAAAAAAAACCTTCCCCACTGCTCACGAACTAACTTTTTTGATCTGACAGAGGCAGTCTTCATCAGACTCCAATAATAGATGATATATTGCTATTTGTAACTAGATTACACAATATATACGTACATTTGAGGGATATAATTCGTACATTCTAGTCTAATTATTGCAAACAGAGATGCGATTTTTAAATATTAATGTGAAGGAATGAATATTAGGCAGCTAATAAGCAAATAATCAACAAATCAACACAGTCATGCATCCTATGCTCTGATACAATAATAATAATAAACCCTCCCCCACCGCTCACGAACTAATATTTCTAGTCTGACAGAGGTAGTCTTCAGTCAGACTCCAATAACATATGATTTATATTGCAGTTTGTAATTGAATTACATAATCTTCTCATTCATTTAAAGCACATAATTCGTATCATCTATTCTATTACAAGCGAAAATGCAATATTCGAATATAAATGTGAATGAATAAATGTTAGGGTGATGATAAGCAAACAATAGATATAATAATGCGTAAATAAAGGTACAATAGTAATACGTAATGAACACTTTGAAAAAATTCTGCAGAAACTGACTTTTTGAGGCATGAAAAACCCAAAAGAATTACCTTTCAAAATGAAAATCAAGATGTAGAAGCTTAATACAGATTAATTACAGACAGAATAATACAGATCTAAATTACAGAGAGATTCTTTCGACCTTAAAGCAAATAGAGAAAGGACAACAGAATACGCTGTGTATCTTCTTCGAAGCCGTTTTGAAGATCCAGGTTCTCCCGGTTCAGAATCTGTAGGGGGTAGAAAGAAGCTGTGGTCCTTTAATTGTTCATCTCCTTGTTGCAGTAATTCCAAAAGCTCCTGGAACAAATCATCTTCTTCAGCAGTCTCATCCAAAGATGCAATTTCTGCAACATTTTCACAATTTGTGCCACTGCAGTGTTTGCACGTGCTGGAGCATTTTAAACCTGCCTTGTGACAAGAACAGGCTCCAGTACAATTTTTCTTGCAGGTACAAGGCACAATCTTCAAAAGATTCTGAGTAACTGCGAATCTCTTTTCGTGTCAACATGCATTACACCTTGCTTTCTGCGTTCCCAACCCCATTTCTCTGGTTCAATTATGTTACCCAAACAACTTTGAATTTGGTGGTAGAACCAATATGAGTGATAACGTCCAGCATCCCCCTCCCTGCACATTGGAGGTAGCCCTGCAAGATTTATCTTAGCCCTGTATTCTAGTTTCATAAAAAGATTAAATTGCAAAGTATCCAAAGATAGGTTCAAATACTTTACGTCACCTGTGTATAATATTTGTAAAATGTTTTCTCCAGCTGCAGCTAAGGCATCATGATGACAGATTGGGTTCATAAATACTTCAATAGCTTCCTTAATTTCAAGAGGTTTTTTTTTTTTTTTTTTTGACTATTTTGTACAACTTAATTTTGTTTTGGCCAAAGATTGCCGAAATCGTATCACACCCACTAAACGCATGGATGAAAAGAATATCGCTGGGGTCAAACTTAAAAGATATAGTGGGGAAAAAAACAAATCACAAGCATTCCCTCTTCCAGGTTTTAAAAAGAACAAGTTGCTGAAAGGCTGTCCTAAAACTGTCATCAGTACCAACAGATCTATATCCTCTCGCCCACTATAACAACCTTTTCAATTTCTTTTGCCTTTGAAAGAGCAGTAAGTAAGTCGGCATCATCTTGACTCTGCATGACTTCAATGCCACTCTTCGAAATATGTCTCAAGAAGTTGAATAAGACAATTCTTGTTGTTATAATTTGCCAGTAATCTTTCTTGAGGAATTTAGTTAACATGTTAGGTTCAACCATTACTTCAAGGGAAGAGATTGATTGCTCATTGATATAGCATTTGTGACAGGCAGTGTGAATTGTCACTTCTTTTAAGAACTTCAAAAAACGCTGATGTTCTTCATTTTGCCGTTTTGGCGCTGCATCTTTGAAGATTTTCTATTCCCTTCTCCTTCACAAACTTTATTTTCGCATTCATGCAAACTGATTTCGCAAATAATAATTATAACAATTAAAAAAAACATCTTGGTCAGGCGTAATCATTTCTAAGGAAAAAAATTATAATACAGAACACACAAATTGATAAAACATACTCTCGCTCAAACCCTGAAGTGACCAACATGAGTAGCTATTGAGTCGATTCATCTCATTTGGAGAAAAAAAAGGGGGGGGGGGGATGGAATGGGAGTGTTTTGTTTAAGTTAAAGGGAACGGAGGCATTTACCCTCAACTGTGAAGGACAAATGATTCCCAAGGTCAGACTGCCGGCGTTTTCTCCTTTTTTCCTCCGTTATCCGATGCGCTTTCACGCACTTCGCTGGGGGGTTCAGAAAAAGTGTGACTTTCAAGAAGCTGTAACTCGCTTGCTTTTCATGCTACAAAAATGTTGTAATGACAAAAGTTGAAGGAAATTTAATCCCCTTTAACATTTGCATTGGAAGTTTTTTTGTAATTTTAACCATTTGAGATATTTTGAAAATACCACAAAAAGTCACAAATTTTTGGGGGTTTTCGGCCCCCAAAACTTCTCCCGAGGTCTTTCGTGTTGGATAACTTGGTTTTTCCATATTGGCACTAGTATACACAAATTTAAAAAATAAAATCTTTGACCCCATTTTTTGTAAGGCAAGCCCGTTTTTTTTCTACCTATTGACTGGACTATATATTTAAACGAGCAATTCTTGTGGGTATGTATATATTTCGTATCTCGAAAACGGCTCTAACGATTCGGATGAAATTTTGGATTTAATTGTAAATTAGCATTCTAAGTTGATCTACATCAGCGTTTTTTCTGTAAAAACGCGATTTTTTACAAAAAAAGGTTTTTTATTACAAAGTCTAATTGAGTTAAGATTTGAAGTAAACTGAATTGACGCATCAGATAGACCAGTGGTTCCCAACCTTTTTTGGCCCATCGCCCCTTTCGGAAGTTAAATTACACCTATCGCCCCCCCCCCCCCCCCCACGTTCTTTCTTTAAAAACACAAATTAGATGGCGCTGATTTTAGTGAAGATTAATGGTACTGAACGCCTAATTTTAGTTTAAAGCTTCAAAAAGTGCGTGATAAAGAAATAATTAGTTTTAAAACTGAATTTTTTATTCTTAACACCCTTCCCCTCCCCCAAAAGGAAGAAAAAAGAAAAAACGTAATTTGAAGTGCTTTAATTAACCAACGTCATTTACATACTTAGCAAAAATAAGAATACTACATTTTTCAGTAACATGCTTTTTTTTAAAATTGAAATCTGGAAAAACTGAAAATTTAAACTGTTAAGATTTGTTTTTTTTTTTTTTTTTTTACCTTTTTAATGGCTGCCTTGTGCTTGATGGAACTCCGTTAAAGCTTTGATGTCTGGCTTTATATTAGTGAGATTTAATCTGAGGTCTCCTTTGAGGCAGATGTCCAATCTATTTCTTTGCTTCGTGAGAGAAGCTGCACTACGGAGCTAAATCCTCTTTCAAACTAAATATGTTGAGGGGAATGAGATGAGGAGCTGTTCAACTTTTTTCCAAAGTTGTGGGTAAATACCCATAAGCTTCACCCAGGCAAGTTCGTAACCATATTGCTTAAAAGTAATTTTTGATTCACAATCAAATTTCAAATTCATAAACTCTGTCTGCAAAAAGTTTTCTACTTCATCCACATCTTCAAAACTAAAGGTGTCTAAAATCCAATCAGGAATTTGTAAGTTAATCAAATCTGCAAACCTTGATTCCATGTTCTTTTTTAACTGATCAAGGTGATCAATAAAAATTAAAATTTTTTCTTCAGGAAGTTCATCATCCACGATTAAACTTTTTTTTAGAGTCGGAAACAGAATAAATTCTTTACGGCCAATATTTGCCTTGTAGATTTCGAATTTGGCAATGAATGCTGAAATTATGCTTTTGGTCTTGATGAGGTTCATCTTATTTCCTTGAAGCTTAATGTTGACTTCGTTCATTTTTTCAAAAATATCTGTGAGATACGCAAGTTCCAATTTGCGCTGTTTCAAATTCTCACTTAAAGCAGGATCATGCAAGTGGAGAAACTCAGCTACAGAGTCGAATAATTCAAAGAAATGGCGCAAACAGTTTCCTTTGGAAAGCCATCTCACAGACGTATGCAAAAGCAAACGTTCGAATTTTTCATTATTTTCATAGCAAAGCTCTCGAAAAATGCGATCATTGAGAGAATTAGCTTTGGTCTTGTTAATACCATTAATGACTAATTGTAAGGCTTCATGTAAAACACCACTCATTTTTTTTTTGCAGCCAAGTGTTGACGATGAAGGACACAATGGATGGTAATCACTTCTGGCACTTCTTTTTTAAGGTGTGCAAGAAATCCAATATAACGACCCGCCATGGAAGGGCCACCATTTGCTGCGCCAGTACTTACATTTGTCAATGGAATTTCTTTTTCTTCAAAATAATCCTTCGCCTCTTTAAAAATCGACGATCCCTTTGCATCAGTAATCAATGTTCTGGCGAACAACATTTCCTTAGTTATCTCTTTTCAGCTCATTAATAAACCTCACGTAAGCTAATAAAATAGCTCTGTTATCTGCCACAGTTGATTCATCAATCTGCAGCGCAAATTTACTTTGTTTCAAAACATTTATGAGTTTGCACTCAACGTCAGCAGCCATTTCATCTATTCTCCTGGAAACTGTGTTGTTACTCAGGAGGAGAGATTGACCTATCTTTTTACTGGAGCCCTCACCAAGCATAATTTCAACTATTTTTTTTTTGGCAGCCGGTAGAATAAGAGATTCGCCAATCGTATGAGGCTTACCACATTTTGCTATCAAAAGAGACACTTCGTGAGAAGTAAGAAGCCCTTTGTCAAGATCTGTTGCAATTCCCCCACCTTCGGCCGTTTATCCGCTTTTGTTTTGAGGACTTGAAAATAACTAAGAGGTTTATTTACTTTGTCACTATGTGCTCTTGACAAACGCTCTTTCATTCGCGAGGGCTTCATCACTTCATTGCTACAAAATGTTTTATCGCACAAAAAACTATGCGGAAACTGCACATTTTGCGATGACATGACAAAACCAAATTTTAAATACTCTGCTGAATACTGCCGGCACTTCTTTTTCGAATTCATATCGAACTTCCACACTACGAAATATGCACAATTAAACAGAAATTCACTAAATTAAAGCAAACAATAGAAACTACGTAAGGAGGTTCATGCGCTGATTGCAGGATTCTGAATGACAACTGATAAGTAAAAGCAAAAATCCATTCCTACCATACATCCACTTTTCAGGCGTTAAATATATGTTGGCGCCAACGGTCAGACAGTGCTTACAAGATTTTTTTTCTTCCTCGTGAAAACGGCAATAAAATATTATTTTTCGCTTTTGGGATTTTTTTTCTATCCGAACAGATTTGATTGAGCTGTAAAACATACATGCCTTACGTGAAATACACCGCCAGCTCAGTCATTTCCAGCCGAGGACTAGAGTTTCGTGCTTATTAGCACTCATCAGCCCGGCATAGGAAAGTGACTGAGCTGGAGATGGAAAACCTCTTAAAGAAGCCAAGAGTGCGAAACAAACTGGTAGCTAATATAGAATTAGCAGACCAGACGAGTGATCGAAGCAATGTTTCGCACTCTTGGCTTCCTTAAGAGGTTTTCCATCTCCAGCTCAGTCACTTTCCTATGCCGGGCTGATGAGTGCTAATAAGCACGAAACTGCAGTCCTCGGCTGGAAATGACTGAGCTGGCGGTGTATTTCACGTACTTCTGCTTTAGCCCTGGCTAATGGGCGGTAATTTACTGAATATACCTTGCCTCGCGTTCAATCTTCGAGTTGAACTGAACCATTGCTTCGGTCACTCGTCTGGTCTGCTAATTCTATATTAGCTACCAGTTTGTTTCGCATTCTTGGCTTCCTTAAGAGGTTTTCCATCTCCAGCTCAGTCACTTTCCTATGCCGGTCTGATGAACTACTAATAAGCACGAAACTGCAGTCCTCGGCTGGAAATGACTGAGCTGGCGGTGTATTTCACGTATTTCTGCTTTAGCCCTGGCTAATGGGCGGTAATTTACTGAATATACATGCTTTATTTTCTGGGAACGACTTTCTTTGATTTGACTTGCCATATGCTTGATTCGGTATTACACAACATAGGTATTCTGAATTGTGTACCGATTTGTTTTAATAAATATAGTTTTTGAAAGATCAAGAATTTCCCATTACCAGGTATCCGAATACCGGTCGCCCCCCAATCGCCCCGCAGAAATTTATCGCCCCCTAGAAGAGTTCGATCGCCCCCAGGTCGGGAATCACTGAGATAAACGATTTGCAACCATGACAATGAAAATTTGTCTCTTCTCGCTTTAAAGTTTTAAACTTGCTTAGGGTTGCCAGGCTTGGCTGATATTGGTCACTTTGGCTAATTTCAAACACACTGAAAACAAATTCAAAAGCATTATGTAAGTCGATGTAAGGCTTTTTTCTTTTTTAAGTGAAACTATTGCTTGACCGTCCTATTTTATTTTATTTTATTTATTTATTTTCTTTTTACACTTCAAATAGTTTAACATGTTTTTTAAATCACGCGTCTAAATTTTATTTCGGAAAAACGTCTTGAGACTGTTTATGTTTTGTTAAGACAGTTGTTATCATTTGTTGGAATGGTTTGTGGATCATCAGTTTGGATAGATATCATGCTGTATGTAGCATTTTCTGGCGTAAAGTGACCAACTACACTAAAAGTACTTATTCAAAAAGAAAATCTCGATTGAAATAAAATAGTGAAACGCATCATAGTATGAAAGGAAGTATTCCGTTAAAAACCGATTTCACCACAGCAAAACTGGCTCCAAGGTCAAAATATTTTAATTACTGACAAGAAAATTGTATAGTGGAAACAAATGTGACAGATAGTTTAACACTCCGTCGGGCGCAATATGTTGTAGAACATGATCGGGCGCATTGAGCCTGGGAAGCACACTTTGATCTACTGATCTTTTCTACGCATGTTCACATTTTCTTACGAAAAAAATGTCAACTACAAACACCAAAGAAGAGAAATAAAAGTTTTTCATGATTTTCGAATCTAACAAGTTTATTTGAGAAAATGAATATACATTTTTCCATAAGCTATTGAGGGCGCGTGGCTAACTAAAGAGTTCGAGGTGTGCCTAATAGATCAGTTGCGCCCGACGGAGTGTTAAAGCAAAATGTTGATTTCATTACATTCAGAATCTTCTTTGTTTGGTACTTTAGTGTTATAAGAATTTCGAGTGCTTAATATTTCGTTAACGTGAAGCTTTTCAAGCATATTTGGAAAAGTATTGAACCTTAGAAAAACCCGAGCTGACAAAAAATAATTCTTTTAAAGCCGAGCGAGGCTCGGCCGTCCAGGTACTGCAAATTTAAAAGAGATGACATCACAGACCTCTTGTACTTAAGGTCTGCCAACGATAACACTTGGTAGTCGAGATGCCGCGAGCTGAGCAGATTAAAGCGGATGAGGGTAACTAAGATTTGGCAGTTGAAAACTGAAGGTAAGCTTGTTCCTGAAATTTCGGCTATTATTAATAGATCAAAAAAATCTATTTATCGAGTTTTATCAAGTCACTGCAATTATAAAGCAATACGCAGATCTGGGAGGCCGCGTGTGACGAATAAACGGGATGATCATCAGATCCAAAGACTAGCAAGTACCCAACAAATGACTATTCGTGAAGTTCAAAGCTCCTTGAGGTTTTCGGTATCAAAGGATACGATCCGTAGACGAATTTTGGAAACAGGAACAATGGTTCACTGCAAAATGAAAAAGAAACCAGCTCTAAAGCCACTCTGTGACGGTTTGGGCAGCGTTTTGCTACAATGGACAAGTAACTTTGACCTTTACCAGTGGTCGCCAAACATCACAGCATTACACTAAGGCACTAGAGGATAATCTCCTACCATTTGCTGAGCTTATAGGGGGCCCTCAGTGGGAATTTCAGAAAGACAATGCTTCGATTCACACTGCAGGAAACACAAAATCTTGGTTAACTTCAAATAATATAAAAGTTCTCAATTGTCCAGCGTGTAGCCCAGACTTCAACCCTACAGAGAATTTTTGGAGCATTATGTGTCGCCAAGTTTACAGCAATGGTAGACAATACACTTCTGTATCGGAACTTTAGAGATCTATTGAGTAAGTATGGTACGAAATTAAGCCCAAACCATGCAAGATTTAGTTTCTTCGATGGAAACTCGTATTTATGAAAAAATAAAGAAGAATGGATGCACAAGCAGGTTTTAAAACTGTTTTATTTAATTTTTATTTCGTTTGTGTCTAAACTTTTGAGACAATGTTAATTTTTTGTTACAATGTAAAAACTTGTAAAATGCACAAGTCAATTTTTCATTGCTATAAATATTATATAGTATGCATAGCACCTTAGACTAAAGTAGTCTTAGGAAAACTGAATGAATAGATTTCGAAATCTGTGCGAGTTTGCTCATTGTCTAAACTTTTGCGTCGCAATGTACCCGTATTTTATCATTCGGAAAATTTTGGAGTTCTGTTCAGCGCAATGAGAATTTTCGCCCTCTCAAAAATTTAGGTTCACGGCGCGCCTGAGTATTTGCCTCAGACCAAAAAAAAAAAGCAGGGTGCATCCAGATAAAAGGGCACTTTAATTCAAGGAAAAGAGCATTTTTGAATAAAAACTTTGAAGTTGGAAGGGTGCTTCTTTCCTCTTGTTTGTATACTAAAGCATACAAAATCCAAGTGTTTTTCAATAGCAATTATTTTTAATAATTAGTGTAGTATTTATTTCGTAAATTTGGAATAAAAAGCTTCTTAATGTTTAAATGTTGAAACCTTAGAAAACTAAAATATTAAAATTCAAATCAAATTTTAGGTAAACGAGTGAGTTACGTTTCAAGAAAAAAAAATACTTGCTTTCGCATTGAAGTTTTGTTAAAACTTCAATGGAATAAGGAGTTTTTATCGACAAATGCAAAAAATAGGGCAGGGCGCAACAAACGTTGATACTGATAGGGCAGGGCGCAACGTTCCCCGAAAAATGTCTGACGGAGCGGAGGGGAAGCGGTAGACAGCTGGCGAGAAAGGCCTTGGCCCACCCACCCACCTTGAGCTGTAGCACCACGGATGAAGATGAGGATGATGAGAATTATTATCTTTTGGTTTTACTAAGATGTTGAAGGAAAAACTAACTGCGAACAATGAAATAGACAAGGAGAAATAAAACAATCGAAAACATTAAAGGCACGCTGTTTTGAACATGCAGCTGTATCAACATATTGAATCATATTTTAACGAACCAAGTAAGAAAAAAAAATTGGTTAGAACAGCAGTGGCGTACATAACAAGGATGACAATCGGGTCGGTAATTTGATGTGTCCCCCCCCCCCTACAAACACCCACACACACAAAAAAAATGAATGTTTTATGAAATCATGAAATTCATACAATTTTCAGAAACAAATAGTTTTGCATTATTACGAAATTTTACGGGGGTCAATGTATAAAAGACAAATAAAAACTGAATACTTTCTATATAACTTGCCCTAGACGCATATGTGCTAAGCCGTTGCGAGGTCTGAAAAGTAAGGGGCTGTATGAAATTGATGGCCTCTTAAATATTTCAAACGTATCTCAAGCACAGGGAAAAATAATGGGTTTTAGTTTTTTGGTTTTAGAGGAAGTCACTACAGGTCATAGTTTTGACAATATGATCCTTTTCCCGAGTATAATATTCACGATGTAGAGTGGGGAGTGAGGGCGGTCCGGAGATTCCCCTCCCCCAGAAAATTTGCTGTCTTAAAAATGCATAGTACTTTTGTATTTTTCAATAGCTTGCAATTTTACTTTGGGTGTGGTGTCGTTCCCCAGACGGGTGACTCTTGGGGCGGACCACTGTAACGACGTCAATGAGAACAGAGTTACGTTATTAAATGCGACTTGAGTAAAACATTTTTTTTAACACATTTAATTCGGTTTACTTCGACACAAATTGTTTTGACAAGGATTTTAACTACTTTGATAGAAAACAAAATTATCCTTCATATTTATAGAAGTGTATTTTTCAGAGAATTTGCTACATCATTGTGAAGCAATCCTACTCTTATAAAATCAATTGAAAAATGTGGTCATAGTGTCATAAACTGATTTATTTTTTAGCATGACGAGAATCATTACGAAATGAATCACATACATGATGCAATCAGTCTCCTTCAAAGGTTTCAACATATCATCTATTATTACTGCCATTATGATGATTTGATAAGAACGAGCGGAATAAATTATTTTGAAAAAAAAAATGAATACTCATGTTTTTTATTGAGGATTGAAAAAAAGTAAGAAACAAATAAAATAAAATGCGATTGCAGAAGATAGTTTCTCAAAACTTATAAGAGTTGCTTCATGTTTCTTGTACGTGCACAGATGAACTTTTCTCAGCAGACAGATTACTTTTCAATTTTGCGGATAGCATTTTGTTAATTTTGGAGGGTTTTTTCTGTTTCTGTGACGTATTACTTTCATTTGTCAAGAACAACTCCAAATGCGTAGGATCTAACTTGATGAGTCGAATGGCTGGGGGTTGCAGACCTGTGGTCTCAAGGGCACAATTCTGGGATCATTCTTCTTTCACTGGTAGTAGCCGAAAATTCTAAGCAAATAAGAAAGTCGGTCTCTTAGTCCAATGACCTTCAACTTGAGAGACTGCGTGGTCTATTTTGCTCTAAAAACGTTCAAACGATATCAAATACGTCTTGACTACAAAAGCATATTATTTTGGCGCATTTTTTTAAACAAGGCTCGTACTTTTTCGTTGCTACAAAATTTTGCCGTGAGTAGTAACTGCAAGTTTTCCATTGTTTTGTATTTTTGTCATTTGCTTTATTGTACAAGTTTGCTTATTTAGTTTCCGCTGAAAAGAAAGCAAGAATAAAAACGTTTCTCAGTGTTTTCGAAGCAAAATGTTAAAAAAAAAAAAAAAAAAAAAAGAGAGAAAGTGGGGAAAAAAACGACCCATAAAGAAAAATAATACTTTAGTCAGTGGCGTACCTGTCACGGGTGTCATTCAGGAGGGTAATTTGTGGGAAAAAAGCTTTTAAAGTTGTATGTAAATATGAAGTACATGCAACTTTTAGAAACAACTCATTTTTATTTGTAAGGAGTAACAAAAGTTTAAATTAAAAGGCAAATATAAATTATGAACGCATTTTAATTAAAATTCCCCCCAGAAGCCTATGTAACTACCCACTGCCTGCACTAATGTGCTCCGTTTACCTTAGAATTTCGTTAGATTAAATATAATTTAAGATTTTTCGGGGAAATTTTTAGAATTAAAGTAATTTTACGTTTAGTCTATTTTGGGTGTCAAATATCGTTGCATTTTTTATTCGTCACGTAAATATTGCACATTGCATTGAATATCCTTTAGCGTAAGTGTCCTTCGATTTTGTCCACAAGCTACTAGCTTTTATTAGTTCAATATTTATTTGTTTCAGATGTCAGATGCCATGAATGCTGTGAAGCAGAATGTTAGAAACCGTACCCATAAAGAATACAACCTGCGTTCCAGGGTTAGTGCCCCCGAAAGATTTCAGTCGGACAGTATCGGCACCAAAAACTCCAAAGAAAGCGGAGAAAAATCAAAGAGAAAGAGGAAACGTCCAAGAGAAGAACGTCCAAGTATAGATTGCTCCATTTGCCTCAACACTCGGCGCTTTATAAAAACAGTGAAAATGAAATGTGGCCACGAATTTCACAGAGGGTGCATGGAGGAGTGGTTCATTTATAATCAAACATGTCCCGTGTGCCGTGCGTTCCTAGGCCTTATTAGTTGTTCACCAGGTGTATACAGATACAGGGCACAGATGTCTCATTGGTTTTTTGATCTTTTTCGAATGTACGCTCCCAGACGTATCTTTCAATAAATTTCCGATCCAGTTGTGTACTAGATAGTGGTTTACTTTTGATTGTAAAAGAATTACAATGAATGTATTATTGAAATTGAAGTGTGTTTAATTTAAATGATTAAAAAAAAGTTTTGATCTTTATGTAATAGTGATTCAAGAAACAAATAAAAAAATTAACCATGAAAGTTCTACGAACTAATAGTTTATAATTTAAGCATTAGTCTAACATTTGAAAACAACGCACACAAATAACTAAATTTGTATGAAATATTTTTATTGCTACACGAACAAACAAACATATAGAACGTCTGTAATTTATGACTTCAGCATGGTTAGGATTTCATTCACATTTCTTACCTGCTCTCAACTTTTTATCTAGAGGTGCATTCTTACTGAGTGACATTGGCTATAAATTATGCATATATGTCTGTATACTTTTATTAAAACTAATAAGTTCTCTTCGCTACCAGCGTATGTTTCGTACTGTTTTGTTGTTATATACGTAAAAACAAGCCCCGATTGCTCTGCATCCTCAATTACAAAATGGTTGAAGGTTCTCCTTAAAACTGAGGGCATAGAAATGTGAACATGTGAAAGATAAAAATAACTTGATGCTAGCAGGAGAACCGCCAAAACATTTTCCTGTATTTGAGGCTGCAGAAGATCGGGTTTGTCGCATTCAACTAACCTAGGATATTGAAAATCGTTTAGAGTCACATAATATTTACGCTTCAAAATTTAATTAAATGAAATATACCTGCGATTCGCTTCGGAAATTTTTCTTGAATTCAAGTATTGTAGACAGATGATAATAATTCGTGTTTCTGAAAGTCAAAATTTTGCATGCATTCAATTAAGTACATTTAGTTTAGAAAATTATTAACTGTAAGAGTAACTGCACACAATTACCGTAAGTTAAGAGTTAAAACTACAATGAACAAAAAACAGTGGATAGGAAAGAATTTGACAAAGAAGAGGAAAAAATAAATAAAAGTTATTTTCGTTACTGGTTTCTCTCCCTTAATTTAAGTTTCAGGTTCCAAAATTAAAATTCAGGTTTACGAAATACTACGCTCTGTTAGATTTGGTTCTCAACCAATGTAAGTGAACCTCGAATCACGAAATATCATTCCCCACAAGAAACTGAAATAAACATAGTATTCGAAACAGTTTTAGAATCTAAATTCTGCTTTACAAGTCATGTGCCAGTCATGAAGTAAATACAGGGTGTCCTGAAAAAGATTGACTGTTTTTAAAAATTTATAATAGGAAAACGGTAAATGATAAAAAAAAAAATCTTGCAGAAAATTCATGTGGTGGGTCGTAATTCCCCCCCCCCCCCCCCCCGAGTTTTAAGTTTTAGTTGAAATTTTTTCTAATTGATGGCGTTGCGGGTAGTAAACCCGTAAATCAGAAAAAAAAAATAGAAAATTGTATCATAATTTTTCGAAAATAATGAACAAAAGAACAAAACAATATTTTCAAACAATCGTCGGCTGTAATCCCATGTTGCAATCGGAGAAAAAATTGGTGAATTTCAATTCTTTTTTTTGACTTACCGGCTTACTATGTGCAGCGCCATCTAATGAAAAATTTTTGAACTAAAGATTGAAACTCTGTAGGAAAAAATTTAGGGTCCACCACATGAATTTTCTACAAGAAATTGTTTTTTTATCATTAACCGTTCTCCTGTTATAAATTTTTGAAAACAGTCAATCTTTTTCAGGACACCCTGTAGAAATGTACTACTAAAATTGCACGGAAGCTGCAAATGGCCATAAAGGAAGAGGTGCGGTTATCATATCTAAACTGTAATAGAAGTATAAGAGCTAAAATGTAGAAATTCAACTCGAAAAAAGCTAAAACAATGTACATAAACACTCTGTTGAGAGAGCAAAAAGAAATTTTTTTGTACATCCACTCCTTTAATTTTTTGTTGAGTTCTGTGCAAAGAGGTAAGATGGGGTTCTGTGCTGTTAAACCTTAATTTTGAACGCATCTACACAAAGTTTTCTAAGAGCATATTTCAAAGTTTGAGCAATAAGTAGTTAGTTTATAACACACCAAGCATCTAAACTGTATCATATGCAACAAACTGTATAATTATTTCAGATAAATGCAGCAAAAACAGCATTTTAACGTTTTGTAAAAATTTATCAAAAACTAAAAAAACAAGAAATTTCAAAACCTACGTATTTTTTGCAAAGCAAGGAATTATACCACACACCTTAAGTTTTTTATGGGAATTTAGGGATACTAATGGCATTTTTACGCGCTACCCATCACCGAAATTAGAAATATACTATATTTACTATTTTTGCTAAAAACATCAAGAAACAATCTGGTCGAAACTTCAATCCAATTGCGGAAAATCAAGAAATGGTCCGGAAAAATTTAATTTTTTTGTGCACTTTGTCAACGGCTCTTTTTTTCACTCTACCTATCATCAAGAAAAGAAAGAAAAAAGTTTTCGACCCACCCTACTGTACAGCAGCCAGGCTCGTCATTTCAAAGTTTGCTAGGCAAAGAAGGAAGGGTCAGTTGCGTACATAGCACCCCCGCAACACCGACGGCGCAGTGGGGCAGGGGGTGCAAGAGGTGTGAAAGGCACGCTCTGAAAAAATAACACTGTTTAAAAAAAATCTGATCGGGAGGTGGGGGGAGGAATGCAATTATAAACATTGCAAGGGGGGGCACACCGAAATCTTTGTACGCTACTGGGGAAGGCTATGAATTCAATGCATTTTCCAGAAAAAAGAATAAAAAAAGAACAAAAACATTATGTTTTTAAATTCCAGGGAGATTTAATTCCCCACCCTCTATTACCCAAATGACGGGCCTAACAGAGGCCCCAGTCATTGTCAATGCTACTATCTCTTACCCTAAAGCATATGAGAGTCGCGGCGGATACAAACTACCATTTTAGTGGGGTCCTGCAGAAGAAAGAAGAATGACACCCTTCATTCCATATCCCCATAAATAAACCAAGGAGTTTTGATTAATTTCTGAAACTCCTTGGGTGTCAATAAAAAGCACCAAATCATAAATTGAAACTGATTACTGAAATTGTTTGCATTTTTATTCACAAAGTGTTTGGACAAAACGTGATCGGATAAAATTGTCGATGGTTTGGGGAGGGGGGTCATGACCCCTATGACCCTTCCCTTGTATACGCCGCTGGAGAGTTTCAACTATCATTTGTAAGTGAAGTTTTCTCATAACTTTTAACTTTGGCACTTACACCTACACCCCTTTGCCAAATTTTTAGTTTCTTTAGATATTTCCCCCCAAGTCCGTCATCTAAAATTTTTCGAGGGGGGGGGAGAGACAAAGGGTACACACTCAATGCATATGACCACCGCTTATATGAATCACGTTTGTCCTAAAAAGTTTTTATTCCATGAAGAGGCTGATTCAATAAAGTGGTTAATTCAATAAAGCTGGATTTTGATCTACTTTTGACGATTTGATTTATTAAAGCGGTTGATTCAATTAACCACTGGTTCAATTAACCGGCGTTCAATTTACATTGAAAAGCAAAAAGACATGCAATATACCGACAGTCCGGTTACGAAAACGGAGGGTTAACAGAAAAGTACTTTTAAAAAGACACAGAATGATTTTCCAATAAAACGCTGACCTTCACGAACAGTCATTGCGACTGGAAACTTACCCAATTTGATTTTCTTGAATTTTCACTTTTCTTGTTTATGCTCAAAAGGCAAAGTACGATGAACTTGTTGAACTACGATATTTCTCCGCGCGAATTTCTTGAACTTCTGCACACGAAACCAGTAGCATTCGCTCCGGAGTAAGTTCAACCGCTTTTCTTCTGACAATGGCGGCTTGCGAAATGAAGCGGCGGGCGGCTTGCGTAATGAAGTTATGTAGTGGAGTGTAGTAGAGCCGGTTGACGCATGATATCAACATCGAATTGCACATAAATGCCTTATTTCAACAAAAAATGTGTACAAAATGTACAATTGTACCAGTGTCCGTTGCCACATTACGTCATTATTGGATTGCGCATAAGTGCCTAATTTCGCCATGAACTGTACACAAAATGTCTAGGTGTGCAAGTGTCTGTTGATGCATTACGTCATTATTGGATTGCTCGCAAGTGCCTAATTTTGCCATGAACTGTGTACAAAGTGTATAATTGCATAAATGTTTGTTGATGCATTTCGGCATTATTGGATTGCGCATTAGTGCCTAATTTTGTCATAACTGTGTACAAAATGTAACTGTTTACAAAATGTGCAATTGTACAAGTGACTGTTGACGCATTGCGTCATTATTGGATTGCGCATAAGTGTCTAATTTCGCCTAGGACTGTGTTCAAAATGTCTAAGTATACGACAGATTACATCATTATCGAAATGCGCAAAAGTGCTTAATTTTGCCATGAACTCTGTTCAAAATTTCTAGTGTACTAGTGTTGGTTGATGAATTACATCAACATAGGATTGCACCTTAATACTTAATTTTGCCATAAACGGTTTACAAAATATCTAAGCATACAAGGGTCTGCTGACGCATTACATCATTATTCAGATTGCTCACAAGTGCCTAATGTGCACAAGCTGTCTACCAAACGTCTCATGTATACGACGTATTATGTCATTACCGGATTGCGCATCAGGGCCAAATTTCGTCATGAACTGTGTACAAAATGTCTTTGTGAACAAGTGTCTCTTGACGCATTTCATCTTATTACTCATAAATGCATAATAATGAGTTGATGACAACTAATTTTATCATCAATCATTTTGATTTACATAGTGTTTAAGATGAAGCGAAATCTTCAAAGGCGTACTCGTACTCCTTACAATCTTCGCTCTATGATTACTGCTCCAGAAAGGCATCGAACTTATTACCAGGAACACTTACAAGAAAATCCAAGTAAATGGATGAAAAAAAAGAAGTGTCCCAAAGTATCGCCTCGCATAGACTGCCCCATTTGCCTAAATACCAGTCGTTATACAAAGTCAGTAGTAACGTGCTGTGGCCATACTTTTCACGAAGGATGCCTTAAATCGTGGCTTTCGCACGAGAAAACTTGTCCGGTTTGTCGCACGCTTCTTATCGTCCGTGAAAACAGCAGATGTGTTTTACATTTTAATTTTTTAACTTCTTTGGATTCAACTGAGGTGTGAAGAGGAAGCTCCTAAACTTTAATTTATTTCTTTTTTAACTCGTGATTTCTTGTCTAATGCTGCTAGTATATTTTAAATTTCTATATTCGCTGCCATATTATTATTATTTTGCGTTTTGAATGCTCCTCGCCCCTCACAAATTTATCGCCCCTTTGGGGGCGGCCGCTCTCAGGTTGGGAACCATTAGTTTAAACAAAACAAGAAAAGTTATTGTACTAATATTTTTGTAACGATAGCTAAGTGAATTTTTTTGTTTGGAGGTGCCCACTTGAATTCGTGCTTTATTACACCGATTTTTACTCATAAAAGAACAAGAGAAAAATTGTTGCGAGTATTCTCAAAACGATAAATTTTACCTGAAAAAACTTAGAACTTTTGTTGCATTGATTCCAAATTTCTGTATGCAAATGTTTGTAATTATCTGTGGCTACGTTTATGGAACAAAATACTGCATTGATTAATTTTCATGAATTAATTTTCATGTTATTGACGGACAGAAAATGTGGTAATAATGTTTGTGAATATGGTAATGGCCAGTAATTTGGATCGGTTAAATATCCAGTGTTAAGGTAAATATTTTTTGGGTATTTACCCTAGACCCGGGTAAATACCCAAAAATTGGTTATTTTGAAAAAAAAAGGTAAAAGGTGAATAAATGATAAATTTTCATCTAAACATGAAATAAAATGTGCAAAATTGATATATACATATGAGGCAGTGAGAAGCAAAGGGATACAAGTGGGAAAATTAAAAATATGGAGATAACCAATACGCATGGTCAGTGGTTGGAAGTAGCGCGCTACAAGTAGCGACGCTACTGTAGTAGCTGCATTTTTTAGTAGTTTGTAGTGTAGCGCACTACTTTTTTAAAAAAGTAGAGTAGCGAGTAGTTCGCTACAAAAAAAAAGTAGTTCGTAGCGATTTCTGGAAACTACTTTTGAATCAAGTTTCAAATAAAACGCATTTTCAAACGAATCTGACTGGTGCAAGTCTTACGCGAGTAAAAGTTGCACCAATCAGATTCGTAAGACTGAAAAATTCGAGATGACCTCTAACATATAATTTTGACGTCATGTGTTGTATCTGTTTGACGCCATTACTTTGTTTGGCATATAAACTTTCACATTTTTCCAATATTCGCCTTGAATAGAGCATGGCTTAAAAAGAAAGAAACGATTTTTTTCCCGTTTCCTGCAAACTTTGCCCGTTAAGCAAAAAGCTTTCGGTATTAATGCCATTTGCACATGCAGTCGAACTAATATTTAGTACCCAAGAAAGAAGGTGATATAAGCCCTGCGCTTCCGTTAAGAAAATTTTCGTGTAGCGGGTGAGGAATTCGTGTCAGCTGCAAAATTCGTTCCTCGCGAGTAAAACTCGCTCTATATAGACATTTCACGTTAGTCGAATTGCGTTGTAGCCCTAGTCCACTGTTGTTAAAAATTGCACATTGAAGTAAAGTAATCATTTTTAGTTATGTTTTATGTTTCGGATAATTAGTAGTACCGATTGGGATATTTTTCATTTTTCTTTATTTTGTTTTTTTACTGATTGAGTGTTGATATATTAACATATTAAAAGTCAATTATTAAATGTTGTGAGTTTTTGAGGTTATTGGCAAAATAGAAAAATGCTGTTAGTTCATTTTATCAGGGGCGTAAGAAAAGAGATGGTGTCCAGGTCTGGAACCCTAGCTTGAAGCTCAAAAGCAATCAATTCCTATGAAATAACTAATGTTATCCTATGAATCCCTAACTATGAAATATAAGTTCCTTTAAAATTAACTCATATAATGAAAATTTAAGTTTTTCTCTTTTGTTGATGCACATCATCATCTAAATAAATTTTATGTATATGTATGTCTAGTCTATGTAAAATTTAAATTAAATTACGATTGGATTTATCTCAATTTCAAGTAGCCGAGTTGCTCTTCTTGAATGAAATACTATTTACTGTCAGGAAAGGATTAAAAATTTGAAGGTTGAACTCCTTCCACTTTTAAATCCTTTCTTGCAGGGAATATTCGTGCAATTGGTAAAAAATGTTTCGATTGACGAATCGTTTCAGTAAAGGAAGAAAGAATAAATAATTTATAGCAATATTCCATGTTCAAATGAGCCAATATATCAATCTGAAAATTTTGTTAATTTTTTCATTCAATCTCAAACGGTGTGTATGTGTATGTTATTTATTTATTTAATTTTTAAAAAGTAGCGAAGTAGCGACTACATTTCAAAAATAGTTTGTAGTTGCTACATTTTGAAAAAAGTAGTTGTAGTTGTAGTTAACTACATTTGTGTTAAAGTAGTTGTAGTTGTAGTTCGCTACAAAAAAATTGTAGTTTTTCCAACCACTGCGCATGGTAGATGAACCTCTTCTCTGTCTTGGGGCAAGAGATGATAATAGTGTCCCTGGTAGTTGCTACTATACACATGGTTTAGAAAAAAAAAATCAATGAAAGCCTACCTAGGATGTTATCTTTAAACGCATTTTACTCAAAACTTGAAAATGTCTACTTACATCCCTTTGCTTCTCACTGCCTCATATGTAGTATATAGTTAATACTATTTTTTATTGAAAGATTTGATGATATTAGTGAAACATAAATTGTGAATCGATTCACTTGTAGTCTAAAAAAGTGTTGGTGTTCCAATTCACTTTGCACACTTTAAATCCAATGAGCAAAAGAAAACGTCTGAAACAATCCAACCTATTTGGTGGTTTATCTTTTGTTTATGAAGGATAAAAACATTTTAAATCAGGCTGTGTTACGTTGAAGGTATTATAGAATTGTTGGTCATAAAATAGTGAGAAAAAATTAGAGAGCATGAGTTTACTACCATGGTGGAGAAGTTTGAAAGGAACAAGTGTTTAAGTAGCTCAGCACATTTTAAATGTATCAGTTCAATTTACTGCAGAAAAATGAACTTTCAGCATTTTCAGTTAGACTCACAATAATAATAAAAAAAAAAAAAAAAAAAAAAACGACTGAGTGACTTCGCTCAAATATCTATCCTATAATTAAAAGCAGCTACATTACGAAAAGGGGCGACAAAACAAAGGAAAAAAGATCTAGAAATGAATGAAAGAGCTATTACACACAAAAATGAGCAATTATTTATGAATAAAGAATTTCTTAGCCTAAAATTAGATAACTTATGCATTGTGCAATTCAGATGGCAATCCAAAATTAAATGAATCCAAAGTTTTCTCTTAAAGTAAGCAAAAACTCATAATATGTTTTACTTATTACTTCCAGAAAGATACATTCTAAGTTAAGATGCAATTTTTCTTAACTTTATTGTATTTGCTTCTTTTTTTTTTTTAATGTTATTTTAAGAATTCTTCAAACAGAGTTGCTCCTGTAATGATTTTAAGAATTTTTGAAATAGCATTGCAATTCTCTGTTTAATTCTTGTTATTATTGATTCTGTTTTCCACTATCAAATCTCTTCTGTTTCCTTTTTAAACACAAACTTAACATTCTTTCTTTTTGAATTAACACAACTTTTGAATTAACACAATAATGACCTGTTCTCATTTTCAAAGTCGGAAATTAACTTAAAAAAGGGTAGATATTTAAATCAAGTATTGCATGAAAAATACATGATGTTGTATGACATTTGTGTTCTCCAATTTATTATTTCAGGTCTCGAAAATTAAAAAAAAGTTTCAAAGAGTTAGCTTGTCTTTACACTCAATACATATTGCAATCATCATAAAAAAATATTGGTATTTTGTGTGGATAGAGTTCACTAGAAAATAAATACCCAGGTAAATATCCATTTTGGGTATTTACTCTTGTGTAACACTGGGTATTTACCATCATTGGTAATCAGTAGCGTACCTACGGGGCCCAGAGCCCCTGGTTAACTTAGAGAATTGCGGAGACTCCCCCCCCCTCCCGATCACCCAGACAGGAAGTTACCGGAGGTCACTGTGATCTCCCAAAATTTTTGTTGCGAAAGCATTTGACTAATTAATTCGACAAATAAGGTGACAGTATTGCCACTTTCTTTTTTTTTTTTTGAATTGGTTTCATTGATGCCTAATGTTCCGTCGCAGTAGATGTTATGTATGAATATGTGTGCATGCTCGAGTTTTATCATTTGGTAAAATTGGGATTTCATTCGAGAAATTGAGAATTTTCCCCTTCCCAAAAATTTTAGTTCTCCCCCCTTCATTTCACTTAAATTCAATAAAACCAATAATCTTTTCAATTCGTTAATAAATATAAATAATGTACATTCTTGAACCAAATGAGAGTAAACATTTATCAGTTTCATTTATAGCAATGTATTTTTTTTTCAAAGCAATTTTAACTTTGAATCGAATTTGTTTCAAAACACTAACTAAGAGAATGTACAATTAACATAATTTACACATTTGCTAAAAGAAAGCAAGAAACCTTAAATTTTTTAAAATAAAAATCAAAGCATTTAAAAAATTCTATTATAATTAGGAAAGCAAAGTAAATACAAAAAGTATTGCAAATCTGAAATTGACTGAAAAACACAACCATTTACAAACACGCAAAATAGAAGATACTCGCTAGTTAAATCCTCCCGATATTTTGTTCAAATAAGACGTTTTATGTTTACACTAATTATTATAATTATAATAAATTCTTAGCCGGGGGGAAAAACCATACACGATAAAATGTCGCCCCCTCCATGAAAAAAAAAAAAAAAGAATGGAATCATCAGGCATAGAACTCCTTCCACCACCGCTCCCTGATATACAAATTGCGTGTGTAAAGGTTTAGCGAACTCAATGAATCGGAAAAGAATTTCACGCCACGAGTAAAATCCCCCTGCCCCTCCTTTTTTTTTTTTTTTTTTGAGAATTAAGGATTGTTTCAATTTTAGTTTTTTTTATATTATTTTTTTTTTAATTTTCATTTAAAAAAGCATTTTTTTTTCTTTTTGATCATTTTTTTAATTAAAAAAATCTTTTTTTTAATCAGTCGAAATGCCGCCCCCGTAGCTGCTGTGCCCCCAGCGAGAGCCACTCCTGCCAGCTCCTTGGAACGCTACTGCTGGTAATGGCCAACGGTTAAATAATTAAAATAAAATTAGAATTTAAGGTTATTTTTAGTTTCAACGTTGAAATTTATTTTCCATCATTTGTATTAAAAATATAATGAAGCATTTCATTACGTTTATGTCAAACAAATGGTGACTATAAAAGTGACTGAAGCTACTATTTTGGGGAAAAAAAAGAAGACTAGGGTGACTACTTTAGCCAAAGTATGGCTAAAAACAACTATTTTGAAATCAATTGCAAAAGGAAAAGAAAAAAAAAGGGCGACTATTTAAGTGAATAAAATAATAGTTTAAAAAACTAAAAAACACGCTTTCGTAGCAAAATGAACTAAAAAGTGAAAAATTATCTTTGAATGATAGTAGTTGACCAATCATTTAATTTTAATGTAATACAAAAAAGCGTGGGTTGCTGTCTATTTACATTTTTGCTTGGACAACAAATGGAAGAAATTGAAGACAACTCATAAGAAGCTCCCCCTCCCCCCACGCTTTTTTGTATTACATTAAAATTAAGTGATCGGTCAACTACTATCATTCAAAGATTATTTTTCACTTTTTATTTCATTTTGCTACGAAAGCGTGTTTTTTTAGTTTTTTAAACTATTATTTTATTTTTCTATTTTTTAGTCTTACGTTGGAGAATTGTCAGGCAACGGTTTTTTTTTTTTTTTTTTTGTGCGGTATAAGAAAATTCGAATCAGATTGGGACTTAATTGACGAAATTATTTATAAAACGAGTGCGAGGTAATATCTTAAAGTTAAGACAAGAGCACCCCGATGGGAAGCTACTGTGAGTCATCGATGTATGTTTGCCGAAATCATATTTATCTTATACATATAAAATCTGAGTATCTATCTATCTATCTATCTATGTCCAAGCTTCTTCTCCCGAACGACAGTGAACTGACCATCGAACCAGGTATCGATGGATTCGTCATCTTCCCGTCTTCATGTTTGGCTATTTAACATAATCCTCCGATAATAATTAGCGGAGATATCAATTAAAAATTATTAATTATGACTCTTAGATTTCAAAATCAAATCCATATTTTTCGAAGGCTTTCCTCCATTCAAATTATTATTCAGTGCTTCAACTCAACTTTCCGGATGAACGCTTTTATTAAAATTTACAGCGTGAAGAAAATCATTGAAAAGAAACATCTGTTGCAATTTTTTTTCTCGAATATAAAGAAATAAAATTAGGCTTTTGTTTTAAGGCTTTTCCTGTAATCAGGGTGTTTAAGTTGTTTACTTTTCGATTATTTTGCCGTAATCTGCAGCAAAATTTTGCTGTTTTTTTTTTTTTTTTGTTCAAGCCTGATTGTTAAATACGCGTCACATGACATAACTTTCATTTTCGAGGAGGACCGTGCACGTCGTAAAGTAAATGAGTGATTTACAAGTTATTTGAGTTCTTTGAGGGTTTGTACCTGGAAAACGGATTGATGTAATTCTTGTACGACCATGTGGATAGAATCCATCCAAATATTTATCTGAGTGGTATGTTGCATTAATAAACACCCGGGCAACGCCGGGTAGTAGACTATTTTATGTAAAAAGCGGATCGTTATTGTGCATAAATATTTCCGATATAGTCTATCAGATGTAATTCAGTTTAACGTGAGTAAAGATTATAGTTGATAATGCATATATTTTCCCCTTTTGTGCTGACTGAAAATGTACTCATAACTTGTATCATTGATAACGATTATTAACGTTGATGAGGTGTTTTGGCAAAAATATGTTTTACTGGTGTTTTGCAAACCTTGCTTTACGCGCATTTATTTATTCCTTAACGCGTTAGAAACTAGTGTCAGTGTACTACAAAAGCATCAACTGGACTGCTCTTACATTTTTTAGGTAGCCCGTGCAACGCCGGGCACGCAGCTAGTATTACTTTGAAAATTTGAGTTGCATTTGAATAAAAGTTTTGTTCAACAATGGTCTGATCAGCAATGAATTTCCAGTTGAAGGCTCACCTAAATTTTGGCATGAAATTAGCTAAAAACAATTATATTTTATGTTCTAATTACCTTGGAACATCGGAATAAATTTTGTCTGATGCAGAAAAATTAAAGATTTTTGTAGATATTTTTAAATAATTTTTGTGAGCATTTTTAAAAGTATTTTAAATTTTTTTTCCTTTTTCACATTGTTGGATTTATGCCAAAATATTGATTAAAATTGGAGGAAACTAACAATTAAAAGAGTTAATTAATTAATTCGATTATAGAATATTGCATTGTCATCGGGTCTGAGGTCGCGTGCCAAATTTCAAAAGAATTCGATTGCAGGAAGTGGGCGAAATTTGAGCTGCAAAATTCCGTTACAAGATACATACATACATACATACATACAGGTGAAGCTAATAAAAGCGTGTTAAAAAGCAACCGAAATACAAAAATACTTTCTTGTGTTTTTCCAAAGGTAAACGAATTGTGTTTTTAAAAAAAATTTAATTCGACTGTAAGTTTACTTCCTACTTTCTAAAAAAATTAATGAAAAACGTTTTAAGTGTTTATTTGTTTAAAAATAAACGTTTTAAAAAGTAGGAAAACGAAATGTGTGATGTTTATATTTTTTGTACGAAAAGTTTTGTTTTTGCTATCACGATTTTTGTATATAGTTTTTGCGATCGCATTTTTTTGAAAAAGTTCGTTTCCTCTACTACTACTACTTACATAAACTGTTGTTTGTATTCTGTGCGAATGTCAATAAAGTTTTGCTTTTAAATTTCTTGTAATCTTATTCCATTCATTTTTTGAAAACGAGCACGACTTTTCGCTCAATCGGAAATATCGCGCATGTGCCGATAGTATTTTACTGTTGGGTCATTTCACGTTAAATCGCCTAATTCCATGTGCCGTCATGTCTCAGATTTTGTCCATTATTAGCTATACGGACATCAGAGTCGTCAGATATCTGGCTTCTCGTCCCGTCGACGGGTCCCGTACAATACGGTTTGCTGTCATGGCAACGCCGGCCGAAAATTGGTTTTAGGGAGAAAACCATACGTCGGTGACGGATGTGCGGGTGAATGTTGCATTATGCAACACCGTACATCCGTCACGGACGTATACTTTTCTTCCCAAAACCAGTTTTCGGCCGGCATTGCCATGACAGCAAGCCGTATTCACCCGCACATCCGTCACCGACGTATGCTTTTCTCCCTAAAACCAGTTTTCGGCCGGCGTTGCCAGGACAGCAAGCCGTATTGGACGGGACCCGTCGACGGGACGAGAATGCACCATTCAAACAGCGTCCGCACATCACGTTCACCACGTTAAGCGGACACACTTACGTTTTCCGAACAGGAGGCAGCATTCATTCATTCGAACGCGCGTAAAGCACATGTCGATACTCTCACCCAATAGCGAGAGCGCGCTCATCTCGTGGAGACCAATGAAATGCGACTCCCAACTCTACGGACGTCAGAGCCGTCAGATATCTGGCTTCTAGGCACGTTGACGGATCGCACACAATACGGCTTGTGCAACATTCAAACAGCGTCCGCACATCACGTTCGCTACGTCAAGCGGACACACATACGTTTTCCGAACAGGGGGAAGTATTCATACATTCGAACGTGCGTAAAGCACATGTCGATACTCTCACCCAATAGCGAGAGCGCGCTCATCTCGTGGAGACCAATGAAATGCGACTCCCAACTCTACGGACGTCAGAGCCGTCAGATATCTGGCTTCTACGCACGTTGACGGGTCCCGTACAATACGGCTTGCTGTCATGGCAACGCCGGCTGAAAACTGGTTTTAGGGAGAAAAGTATACGTCGTGACATGTGCCCTTTTGCGTTCGCAAGGTATGAATGCTTCTCCCTTTTCAGGAAACGTTACTCTGTCCGCTTTACGTGGCGAACGTGATGTGCGGACGCTGTTTGAATTACGCTTTAGGCGTCCGTCCGTCTTTTGATTTTTGGAGGGGCTCCACCTCGGCCGTCCCTCACCAATGCTGCTCCTCCAGCGAACACAGTCTCCAGGTTACGTCCATATTCTACTCATACACGCCTACACACACGCACACACACACACGCCTACACACACACACACACGCCTACACACACACACACACACGCCTACACACACACACGCCTACACACACACACACGCCTACACACACACACACACACGCCTACACACACACACACGCCTACACACACACACGCCTACACACACACACACGCCTACACACACACACACACGCCTACACACACATACGCACGTCTACACACCCATACAAGCCTACATACACACACTCTTTCATACACACACTCGATTGCACACACATACACACGCCTGCACATAGACTCACACACACACCTACATATATACACACACACACACACTAGTAATTATGAAAAACCTAATTTGATTTCAAGTTGTCAAAATTCAAGCATTTTCTTTCTTTTACAGTGTGAACGAATAGTGTACCGAGAGAAAATTCCTATTTTTCGAAAAACAACCAAGTCCCCAACTTGAAAAAGTTGGGAAACCCTTCTTTTTGATGCTGAAAAACTTCACGTTCAGTCTTTCATAACTAGAAGGATTGCTCTTCTTTAAAGCACAATACGCTTTTTGAATTATTTTTAAATTGAGATTTGTTTTGATTATTTTTCTGCGATAAAAATTTGTCCGTTGTTTTGTTTATCTGAAGACCTTGCTCTGTGGATGGCCTTTCTTCAGAACCAAGCATGGCTGTCATTAAAATTTCGTTTCGACTGTTCTTTTCTCGAACGCAATTATTAGAAAAGTTGCAGTTGTTTACAAAAAAAAAAAAAAAAAAAAAAAGTTCATGAAAGTTGTTTACCATCCAACAAAGGAAGGGGAGGATATTCAGAAAATGAATTTGTTTAGAACTAGGAAAATAAAATCATTTTCAGAGGGAATCATTGTCCTCAAATGAATTACTGAAGATTTAGAGAAAGCGTTTGAGCAACAGAGCGACTTGAAAATAGTGTTAAAGTATGAAAATTTAATATTGTGTGTGCAAAATCAACCAAAAGGAGAAAAAAATCTCAACTTTACCATTTCAGATTTAAAAACCTTTTCTTTTTACTTGCTATCAGTGCTTTATTACTCAACTTCTGTAAGAGCTAGAGTTGTATAATAGCTATTTTTAAAGATAATTTCATGCACTTTAACTTCAAATAAAAACTTGAACAAATTTCGATAAAAAAAATTTTCCACAAAGTTTAAAATTTAAAATTTTAAATTCAAAATTTTTTAAGATATTGTTTTTCTAATATTTTTGAAAAATAATGTATGATTTTTAATGCATTATTATGAATGCATCTAATTATTTTCCTCTTGGACCAGGAATGAATCAGCAATTACTAAAACGTATTAGCAAAACTTTTGAAAATGTGTCAGACACTATTTGCTGTAACTACTTATTTCCTCACTTTGTAAATTTTTGCATGCATTAAAAATCATCCCCCCTCCTCCCCAATTTTTAAAAGAGGCAATCTCAGATGGTTTTGAATTTTTAAATCGGAAAATTTTGCCGAAAAAAGCTTTTTTTCTCGAAAAGTATTCAGGTTATATATCCAGTTAGTGTTTCAATTGTCTGTACAATGTGCTATTAAACAACTCTCTAGCTTCCATAGAGATGGAGTTGCAACATTTTAAAAGCACTGCCGGCAAGTTAAAAAAATTGCTTTTAACAATTTTCAGTAATAATTAATTTTTAACTATGAATGAAAGAGTTTTTTCAAAATTATGCATAAATTTAAGGTGTTAAAAAATATAATTTTGGAAAGCATCAGCAAAATCAGAGATTAGACTGTCAGGTTAGTGTCTTGCTGGTTTGACATGTAATGAACCAATGAGCAAAGAAAAAAAAGAAAAAAAAAAGAAAGGAAGAAATTGGGTGTGTGTGTGTGTGTGTGTGTGTGTGTGTGTGTGTGTGTGTGTAAACGTTGTGTGTTGTCGAAAAAATGTGTAAGACATCACATGTCTTTCTTGTACAACTACATAAAATACTCATACACATTTGAAAATAAGATTAATATCATCATTTTGAACTTTTTCAGAGGAAGGGGGGGGGGGGGTACAAAAGGTGTGAACTCAATTTAAATTGTACTTACACTTACAGAGTTATTTCGAAGAATATATGCTAGAGAGCAGAAGCTCTGCTCTGGTTTAGCAGCTAGTATATTGAATATGTGGTGAATAACTATTATCTTACTTTAAAGAAAGGACTGAAACAACTCAACTTAATTTTTGAAAAATAAAAGAACGCGATATATGTTTACATTTATCTCCAACGTTCAGATACATCATATCTACGTATGTAAATATAATTTACTTGCTTCTTGTACGTAGTTTAATTTTCTATATTCTGTACTAATATTTTGTAAGCAATTTGGGGATACTTCGATTGCTGGAATTTTTGCACGATTGCCAACATTTCGAGCAGTAATCGTTTTATCCTGGGAATATCGCCAACTCTGAAGTTCATTATGTTTTAGGGGATATTCATTAATTACGTAAGGGTCCAAAGGGGGATAGGGGTTGAAAAAATCTCTAAATACCCTTACTTTGAGGGGGGGGGGTGTCGAAACCCATTCTTACGTAATACGTATTTTCCAAGTCGATATTTTATATCAGAAATCACGCGGTCAAGTGGTTTGGCAGGGATCATATTTCATTTATATCTGGAAGTTAAAAAACGTATTAGGAGAAGCTGTTTTTTATTTCTTTTATAAAGAATGAATAGTGTAAAATATAATAAAAGATTCGCTCTACGTATGGCAGGTTTTATTTTGAATTAGAATTGCATCACATACAAAAAAATGTCGAATAAACATTCAGTATAGATTCGAATATCTTAATATATAAAAATCTTCTGTGCGGACGTTTGTCACCATAAGGCTTTTAAACGGCTGGACCGACTTTGATCAAATTTTTTATAAGTAATTAAGTTGTAGCAAGCATGGTTTCGAATCGCGATGGATCGAATCGGAAACGTTTTTGTTAATTTATTAATTAATTTAAATATTGGATGGTTATATCTCCCAAATGATTGATATTTATTTTAACCTATTGTTGAGCGAGAATTGAAATAAATATTTAACCCGTTGCCAAAGGACAATAAGAAAGACAGCTCTGCTTTTTGTAATGAAATTTCCTACTGTGATATGTCACAATTGAGAATAGATGAAACTTAGATAGAGTGAAGCCTTCATTTCTTGAAAGCAACGGATTTACGTCCAGTGATCTATTTTAAAATAAAGTACTGTAAGAAATCGGGTTAATGCATAGAGTAAAGAAATATACATAGAGAGGCCCCGTCTATGGTAAAAAAGATATGAAATTGAAGCCGGAATTACGGGATACAGCGGTGCAATGATGAGCGGGGTTATGATAACATGATCGTTTCGCGAGAAGTTTTCGCCAATCTCGCAAAGTAACCAAATGAAGTAGCTGTCGGATTGGTTTGCATTTTAATTCAATTTCAAAACGTGCTTCAATAAATCTAAGTTTAAATTGACAACCAATTGAGATTCAGTTATGGAATGTTTTGAATCAAAATGTATCTCAAGATATTTAGCCAGAAGCTAAGGATCTTGTTAAACAGCGGTGCAACTTCCGGCTTCAATTTCTTAGTATAGCTGGGCCTCTCTATGTAATTCCTTTACTTTTTGGGTAAACGTGTCTTCTTTCGTCGTAGTTGAATCATGTGGCCGGATCGGTGCTTTAGGTTTTCCTAACCAAACGATCAGAAAGTAACGTACCTCGCAAAATTTGTTTTCAAATCCATCTGAGTTTTGGCACCAATGTCAAGAAACGTAGTTCAGGATTATCAAACTAAACAGCACGTTATTAAAGGAAAAGATGATGGAATTTAAAGACGAAACCAATTTTATTTTCGTCCAGATAAATTACAACAGGGTAGTTCTGTACACAAAAGATCAGAGCAGTGGAAGATTTTTATCTTTGGTGGAAAGAACAAATTAGGCTATATATGAAGTTTTAAAAGTTTTCGCTTAAAAGATCGCACAGCTAATCGGTCGGAGTTGGCTTCGCTCACTGATCGGCCGGATTACAGTAACGTGGTTGCTTGGTGACTTTGTCTATAAACAATAGAGTTGCGTGATCATTTGTTTACATTTTAAAGTTACTGTTAATGTAATTTTTTGTATTTTTTGCTTATTTTGCGAAATATTTCAAATTGCAAAGAATTGGTTTTTGTTTTTAAAAACTTTTTAGTCAGTTTAGTTGAAGAATGTTTATTTTACATCAGGGGGGGGGGGGGGAGAGGGAGAGTGATTTTCGCATATTCAAAGAACTGCTTTTACCTTTATCATTTTTTAAAACGATATCCTTTCGATTGTTTTATTCTTCTTCATATGGGGGATGTTGCAGCGGGATTTCCCGTTTGTTCTAAATGGGTAGTTTTACACTTAATATCTAAGGACGCTTTTTATCCTTTGAGTATGGCTGAAGGAACAAACCATCAAGTACGGGAGAAAAAATCTTACTACTATTATATATGCGAAAGTTTGTCTGTATGGATGTATGGATGTTTGGATGTATGGATGTATGGATGTTTGTTACTCTTTCACGCAAAAACTACTGAACGGATTTTGATGAAACTTTACAATAATATAGCTTATGCATCAGAATAACACATAGGGTAGTTTTCTTCCAGTTATGGGGGGCAAAACCCCCCTTAGGGGAGCAATAAAATACAATTTTCGTATAAATTCTCTAATATAGGGATGAAAAAATACTTGCACATATTTACATTATATGTCCATCGAAAGCTCTGATTTTTCTGCTGAAGATGGCACTTATTCGAAATTTCTAAGTAGAATAAAAAACGAGCTATGAGCTTTTTAGTTCCATGTTCGAAGGCTTTCCTAAACTCAATACAGTATTTAGTGTATCATCTCAACTCCCTGTCGATAGCGACTATTGTTGTATTGTTGACTATCTTTGCTTTTCGTGACTGTTCAAGGCTTTTCTCAAGTCAAATCTTGAAGTTAGAATTTTTCACAAGATTGGCAAATAATACATGATTTGGCTGATCATTTTCCATTTAAACGGAACTTTAATGTAATTAATGGTTTTTACTATTATTTATGCTGATTGAACACTTACTCATTATCCAATCAACCAGCAGATCGCCAAAATTTTTGCAGAAATATTTCCGTAGCTGATGCATTTGGCAGTTTTTTTCAATGTCGCTGTTTTTGAAGCCGAAGACTACGTCATAATGTTTCTCAGTTTTCACCGTGTAAACAAAATATCGCCAATCAAAGAATCTTTAAAAAACTTTTTTTACTGTGTTAAATAATCCAGCAACTAAATTAGGCAAATCCATAAACAGCACAAAAACTTCCATTAATTTTTCCTTTTTGCACAATTTCAAACAATCGCCAAATTTTACTACTTATTTTGGAAACATTTCGGATGAAACTCTTTAGCGCCATTTTATGGTGACCAAAAGTATCTCAGCACCTGGCGATAATATCTTTGTAAACGAGCAACGTCAATAGCAATACAGAGAAGGTTTTAGACTCCATGTTAAAAAAAAGAGTATCAACAGATTAATCTTTTTAAACATGAGAAGAATAATTTCATGTTTTGGAAATTTGTATATGCTTAAATATAGTGCTTTTGTTTCTAAATCAATACTATTTTGTTCTTTATACTTATTGCTATTTTACTTTTATGGGTAAGGAAGAAACTCTACTTTTAATCATGTCAAAAAGATGTGTTTTAAATTCTTTCACTTAAACCAGAAAAAAAAGCAAGTAACGATTTTTTCTCATAATTATTACTGACCTAGGCAACGCCGGGTATTTTTGCTAGTAGTTAATAAAACTACTGCTCAGTGGGCATGAGCTAAATCAAGTTGTAATAAACATACGCATTCTGACACCAAGCAGCTTAAAACATTTTCTTTTTACTTATTTTTTTCAACAAAATGGTTCAAACACTAGATGGTTTATTGAAATTTTTTAACTTTTCAATTTACAACGTTTGGACAGAACAATGTCTGTCGGGTCCACTAGTTTTAGTAAATATTTCTGAGCGCACAAAACCGTTTAATTTAATAATAGTGAATTTAATTTTAACGATTCCAGAGATGCAGGATTCGTTACTTTATCATTTTGAAGAACGAAAAGGAATCTTACGTAAGAACAGGGGGGAGAGGTTTGAAAAATCTTACGTACCCTTATATGGGGGGAGGGGGGGTCGAAAATTGGCAAAATCATCTCTACGTAATTAATGAATGGCCCCATAATCCTTGTTTTCAAATGAATTTAGCGGCAGTTGGAAATGTTTGCCAATAGTCTCAGTCATCATCTTCCCAATAACGTGGAACACACCAAATTGGCGAGAAAGAAAAATCCCACTTTTAAAACTATATATTGTCATTTTTGCTCCTTGTTCTTTAGTTTTGCATTTTAATGGAACGCTTATCGCTTTTTTAATACGTTTGTTTATTCATTTGAAGAGTTATTCAACTTTTTTATGACTAATTTACTTTTCAGCCGAATTATTTTTCATTGAACTTTTAGTTTTTTTCATAGCTCGTTTTGCTTGAAAACTTAACATTTAATTTTAAATTTCAGATTTTTTTTTTTCTCATTCAAGTTTAACAAAGAGATTAGTACTTTGTCTTGACTAGTTCGGCGAAAATTTTTGAAAACGCATCAGGTGTTCGACGCTGTGATGACCCCCCCCCCCCAAAACACGGAAATCAATAGAGTAGTAATCAATTAAGCCCTCAAAAACCACTATTACGAATCTACTCCTCCACAACACATGATGATGCTCACAGTGCCATGCCATCGATACAAGAGCATATGAGGCAGTGAGAAGCAAAGGGATGTAAGTGGCAAAATTTAGAAAATTGGGAACAATCAGTACAAATGGTAAATGAGCCTCTTTGCCTTGGGGCAAGAGTAGCCCTGGTAGGTGTTGCCGTACAGCATGATTAAAATAATAATCTTTACTAATAATAAAGCTGAAAGTCTCTCTGTTCGGATCTCTGTCTGTCAGGATCTCTGTGACGCGCAAAGCGCCTAGACCGTTCAGCCGATTTTCATGAAATTTGGCACAAAGTTAGTTTGTAGCATGGGGTGAAGCGATTTTTCAAAAATTCGATGTGGTTCTTTTTCTATTTCAATTTTAAGAACAAAAATTATCATAAGATAGACGAGTAAATAACGAAATTATCATATCGTGGAACCGTAACATGGGCACAAGCCAGTTGGCGAGAAAATTCACCATGCATTATTTGTAAATATACAGGCGAACCAAAAGACCTTTTAATTTTCTATTACGGACAAAGCCGTGTGGGTACCACACTAGTAATAATAATAAAAGCCTACCTAGGACGTTATCTTTAAACGCGTTTCACTCAAAACTTGAGAATATCAACGTATATCTCTTTGCTTATCACTGACTCATACATCACATAGTTGTACCGCAGAGCCAGACGGTCCTAAGTCCAAAATTTGCGATTTTCTGTTTATTAGTGTATTCTATGTTCTACTCCGCATCGAGTCACGAGAACATATTCTTCAAAAAAAAAAAAATCATTTTCAATTTTTTACCAGGGTTAAAAGAGCGCGCGTTCCATCCTTTGCATGCGCCAGAAAAAAAAAAGTTTTTCCTCTTTCCTGTAAAATTATCACAATGTGACCTACGTCTTTCATGCTTTGAGGTATACTGCTGTGTTAAGCGCAAAAGTTGTATCTGCAGTTTAGCTCAAAATGAGAAACTGCTACTTAAAGTTTTACGCTCCCATTTTTACTTTCTTCTATATGTAATATATAGAACAAAGTATTGGATTCGTGCAAATTTTCGAATTTCGAATTTCGACGGATTCGAACGTTTTGAGGTGTGCTGAGTCCATTTCGACTATTTTTGGAAAATGTCTGTCTGTCTGTGTGTGTATGTGTGTGTGTGTGTGTGTGTGTGTGTATCTGTGTGTGTCACGTCTGTGTGTGACCAGTTTTTTGTGGCCGCTCTACAGCAAAAACTACCGCATGAAATCGAACGAAATTCGGTACACATATGTGCCCCTATGTGAACTTGTGCCCATTGTTTTTTGGCGCGAATTCCTCCAAGGGGGCTGGAGAAATGGGACGTTTTTTGAGTTACGTGTGCTTGCTATTCCTCAGGAAAATAACTGGCGGAATCAAACAAAATTTGGTCCATATGTTCCCATTAACAGGAACAGGTACTGATTCAATTTTGGTGTCAATAACTCAAACGGGGGTTGAGCTATAGAACGTTTTTTGTCGTCAATTGTGACTGCTGTATCTCAAGAAATAATGAACGGAATGAAAGAAAAATTTATCGGCAAGTAGCCCTTAGTGGGTATAAGAGCTGATTTTATTTTGGTGTCAACAGCTAAAAAGGGGGTAGCGCAATCACCCGTTCTTTTTTTCCATTGTGAGTGCCCTATCTCAAGAAGTAATGCTACATTCTGGTTGAAATTAAGAATATATGTGAATCCATATGTAAACAGTCTTTGGTTCAATATCGACGCCAATCGCTCCAAGAGGTGTTGATTTTTTTTTTCGAATAAAAATAGCTTTATTAATGCAACAATAAGAAAGATAATTCGTAATAGATTGTCGTCTGCGTATTTCTCGTGATTTTAATTGTATGGAAATGATCGGAAATATTCGATTCCGAGTCACAACTGACTGCAACTGTATTTTATGTCGAGGACTGCTTACTAAGTGCCTTGCCTCCATTATTTTTTATACCAATAGATGGCAGCACCATCACTGAATCGAACAGTCAATGAGAATTTAGAACTAGACCAGGAGCTAATAGCTACCAGGTGCTAGCACCCCCAGAGGTATCGTTTCACTTGGAGGACATTGAGACCACGAGCGTATTTAACGTCGCCCAGTCCCCTTTAATGATGACGGTGGATCTTCGACCATCGAGGTTCGAACTCAGGACCCTCCGGCCCCGATCGGAAATATTATCTCAATGATTTAAAATTTTTAACTGTTGCCATCTTATGTTTGTTAATAAATAAAATATAGTGACCTCTCACTTATACGCGACCCAAAGGGAACAACGAAATTTTCGCGCACAAGTGAGATTCGCGCATAAGTGAAAGACCCCGAAAATAAGCTTAAATACAGTAAGTTATCAACAGTTATAGTAATACTAATAGTACACTACTGATACTAATGAATAAATACTCACATAATTTCCATTTATGCATTGTAATTTAGTAAAAATGTAAAATTTGAAGTTGCACGTTTTGTCATTTTTTATACACTGTACAGTATGTAAGCGAATTCCACAAAACCTAAAAACTGTTGCGTGATCAGTGTCATAGTCTGTGAGGATACAAAAGATCCTCGATAGGCTATGTCAATGCTTTCCGCTTCACCACGACTTTTAGGAAGGTCAACCTTTTTGCATGCAACCCGTTCTCCCCTCTCGATGTCAATCACAAGACTAACTGCACTCCCAATCGCACACTTAAGCGAAAAAACGCGTTCTTGGAAACATTTTGAACATTGGAATAAAGATGTGTGAAAGCATTCCAAGAGACATCAAGAAGGATACAAATCTTCCGATAAGCAAAGCGTAAATAAGCGATTTAACTAAAACTTGAAAAAAATTTATCGCGCATAAGTGAAAGGTGCATTTTAGGTTTCACGTATAAATGAACAAGAGTTAACATTGTTTTCCTATATCGCTGGCCGGGCCCGTGAGAAAAACGCGCATAAGTGAAAAACGCGTATAACAGAGGTCGCGTATAAGCGAGAGATCACTGTATTTGTAATTAATTCAAGCAAGTCTTTTAAAATAACTTTCCATTTTCGCTCTTTGCTTTGCTTTTGCAATAAGTCAGACATTAGGATGGTCGTCAAGTTTTTGCATTTGTAATTTTGTTTTTGTTGGGAATATTGCTTCCTCATCAAGCATGGGGAGGGATCAGAAAAAAAAAAAAAAAAAAAAAAAAAAGAAAAATATAGAAGAAAGTTTCATGATGGTCACAACATACTAGTTTTTATTTAGATTCAATTTCTTCAAATTTTTTAAAAAAATATTTCCCATTCATAAATGACCATAAAACACTGTATATAGGTAAAATATGTTACAAAGAACCACCTTATAACAATAACTCAATTTTGATAAAAAGTGATGATACGACTTCTATGTTTAACAGAGCAGTACAAATATTTTGCTGTCTATAGATATCACTTCTACCAGCGTATCCCCACCGCAACTCACCAAGCGCCCTCTGCAAATAGAGAAGGTAGATATGATGCATCCTGTATTTTCAACTAGTTATTTTTACACATTCACAATTAGAAAGCTTCAAAACTATAAAAATAAAACTGCTGCCAAACTCTCAAAGTTTTTTTTTTTTTGAGCAATCACGATTGCTTATTGCTTTCATTTGACTGTTTGGATGTTTTATGATTTTATTTCCCCCCGCTTCCCTCTGCAGCACCACCGTCGACCGGCCTCACGATGCTGCTCCTCATGCGAAAACCGTCTCCAGGTTGCGTCTATATCCTACATACACACACACACACACACACACACACCACCACCACAAGCACACACACACACACACACACACCACCACAAAACACACACACACACACACACTCATGCCTGCACACAGACACAAACGCACACGCATACATGCACACACCTACACCTACACACACACCTACGCACACACATCTACACACACACACCTACACACACGCCCACACACACACCCACACACACACACACACACACACACACACACCTACACACACTCATGCCTGCACACAGACACACACGCACACGCATACATACACACACCTACACCTACACACACACACCTACGCACACACATCTACACGCACACACACCTACACACACACCCACACACACACCTACACACACACCCACACACACACCTACACACACACCCACACACACACCTACACACACACCCACACCTACACACACACATACCCACACACTCATACCTGCACACAGATACAAACACACACGCCTCTCTACGCACACACACTCGTGGTTGCGAAAAACATAATTTGAATTCAAAATGTCAAAATTCAAATTAATTTGTAATTTTTTTTTTCAAATTTTTCTTTGACGTTACCTTGCGCTATTGAAATTTCGGACAGCTTTTTTTTTTGAACACCAACAGCATTAAGAACCTTTATAAAAGCAATTTAGTAGGAAATGTTTAAATTGTTACAGTATAAATTCTGTACCCCAGAAGCAGACTGACTGAAGTCAAAAAATGCGATTTTCTGTCTATTAGAACATTGTATGTAGAATTCCATTCCGCATCGAACCATGTGAACGAAATTCTAAAAAAAAAAAAATCCTTTGTAATAATGGGGTTGTTTCCGAAATTTTTAAATTATTTTTTTCCGAAAAGCATACTTTTAAAAAAAAATAAGATTTGACCATTTTGAAAATAACTTGACAAAGTTTAATATTTTTTAACAATTATTTTAATCGATGTGCCGATTCAGTATCCTTTTTTACGCTTCTGCACATGACATCACAAGTGATGAAACGCCATTTACTAATGCCATTAGCGCAGAACGCAATACTTAATTCGCTTCTTTGCTCACATGTACTGGCAACGGTGGTTGATAGCAAGCGTAGAGCGCAATATTTAATTCGCTTCTTGATTATCATGTCGTGGAAACGCGGTAGACAGCAAGCTTAAGCATTCAGTGCACCAGTGGAATACGCCAAAGTTCATCACTTGTGACATCACAAAGACCTCGCCTGGTTTGAAAAATCGGACGTTTAAAAAAATTAATTAAAAATTAAACGTTTTGAAAATAAAAGTTTTTTCTTTACTCCATGTCATTATAACAATTTTCTTTTTTGTTTATTCTATCAGCTTTAGTGACTAAAGGTATAACTTTTGACTGATGAAAACAACCCCGTTATTTACTAATGTTAAAAGAGCTCGCGTCTCATCTTTTGAATGCGCCAGACAATATTTTTTCCCCTTTCGCGTAAAGCAGCGATTATGTGATTTACGTTGTTCTGACTCTGAGGTACAGAATTGTGACTTGACATTACATGAATTTAATATGCGTTAATTTTTATTTTAGGAATCAGAAAAATGGTGGAAAAGAAAAATATCCGAAACAATATTCATACAACAACCAACATACAAGTATGAGCTGTCCAAAACGGCTTAGATTTTCCTATATTATGAAAACGTTTATGAAGCATAAGGAGTACATAATCAAAGAAAAAACGATGAAAAAGAAACACCGTGCACGCGCCACCTACTGTGCAATTTGTTTAAATACACGTTTTTTCATCAAGAAAATGAAAATGAAATGTGGCCATATTTTCCACAAAAAGTGCATCCAGGAATGGCTGCTTCACGAGGAAACTTGTCCTCATTGTCGCATTCATTTGTGTCCGGACATGATGGAGTTAGTAAGATCTATTCTTAGTCGAGTGGTTGCTGTTTATGTTTTGTAATAAAATGAAATAAAAACTATTGGGTTGTTTTTCCCATTTTTCAAAAATATATTTATCTCTGAAAGGGCATGGTCGAAAACATGGGGTGAATTACTTTTTTTTTTCCTTCAAAATTTTGGCTTATTTTCTCTTCTAAAAAATTATCTTAAAAAACGTTCAGTCACTGTTTTCATTTTTGGTGTTGATGTCACAAGTGAACAAGTCGCTACGGTTACCAGAATTAAGGCTAAGGACATTGCCAAACTTCGCCAAATGAGTGTTTTAGTGCAGCAACAATTCTCGTTCTGCCAATAATTGCTCGCAGTGAAAAATCACCAAAAGGCGATATCTTACCAGAAAAGACAGCCACGCGCTCCGATTCAAGATGGCTCACGCCAGATTTTTGCCAAATTTTGCAGAGGTATTTTGGTGCTCAGAAATTCACATAGGGTAGTTTTCATCCAGCTACAAGAGCAAAAACTCCCCATAGGGGGAATAAGCTACAATTTTCACAAGTCCCTAATGTGGGGGTGAAGAAATACTTGCACATAATAATGTTATATGTCCATCGATTTTTCTGGTGAAGATGGCATCTCTTTGAAATTTCTAAATTGAATAAAACGTGTTAGAAGTTTTTTAGTTCCATGCTCGAGGGCATTTATCAACTCAATTCAGTATTTAGTGCATTATCACAACTCCTTGTCAAATAGCAAGAATTGTTGTATTGTTGTTTTTTCTTATTTATGCTTTCGACCAGGAATCTCACCATTTTTTTTTTTTTTTGGAGAATGATTTCGATGGCTGGGGCCTTTGGATCTTTCTCCAAATGAATTGATCCCTAGAAGAAGCGCATATGTTACAAATTTGTCGTTCTTGTTTTTCCCCCCTCCGTGAATATAGAACAAAAAAAAAGAACTATTTTGAATTCTGAAATCTTGAATTGAAATTATGTTTTTCGCAATCACGAGCTGCGACAGGGCTCTACTCATTAGAGTTATTGTTTTTAGAAACGGCTCCTGTCCCCCCTAGACTGCCCCTCCTCTTGGGAGATTACGTATGTATAGTTGTGTGTGTTGACCTGTATGAATGCATGTTGGCGTGTGTTTGTGTGTGAGCTTCCGCGTGTGTAGGACATGGACGCCACCGACCAGGAGAAGCGGATTCTGGGGAACCGTGCTCAGGACTGGAGGAGCCGTGCCTGCAGAGGACGGTGGGGTTGAAAAAGGAACCAGACGCTAAGAACGGTCAAATGAAAATAATTAGCAATCGTGATTGCTCAGGGGGAAAAAAAAACCTTTTCCACAAAATCGAAACTTTAAGGTTATTGTTGCCATCCGAATTCCTGTAAAATTTTTACTTTGTAACATACGCCATTCTTCTAGGGAGCCATTTAAAGGTCGCTGTTTTTAACGTCAAAGACCATATAATATTGTTTCTGGGCTTTCACGATGAAACCAAAATATCGCCATAAAAGAATGTTTAAAACTTTTGTTAATAAGTAAAATAATTCGCTAACTGAATTGGGAAAATCTTTAAACACCACAAATACTTTCATTAGTTTTCCTTTTTGCACAATTTCAAACAATCGCTAAATTTCCCTACTTGTTTTGGAAATATTTCGGATGCACGATTTTTAGCTTCATTTTATGATCACCGAAAGTTTCTCAGCATTTGAGATGATAAATCTGTGATAAAAATTAGTAAAAGACCATTTTTCAAAGTAGGGAAGGGAAGCATTATCCAAAGGTCTCCCAAAACGGTTACTACGAATTTGGGAAAATTTTGAATTGCACAAAGACGTCACAATAATTAGTTTCCCAAAATAACTAAAACAAATAGAGTTGAATTACGGGCGGCTATATATTTTTTAACAGTTTGTACTTCAATAGTCATATAGATAAGGTTTTAGACACTATGTTCAAGAAAAAAAAAAAAAAAACAAAAAAAAAAAAAAACAACCAGATAAATCTCTTTAAACAAGTGAAAAAAAAAATCGTATTTGGGAAATTTTTTATATTTGTATGCTTAAATGTCGTATTTTCGTTTCTAAATAAATACTATTTCGTTTTTTATACTTATAGCTCTGCCAGTTTAAAGAGGAAAACAAATGAAAGTAGCCATTGTCCCAGGCATTTAAGGGTATTTTTGCTTGATTTTTTCTGTGCTATTTAAGTTTTTTTGAGGGTTTTTTGCATAGAAGTATATTTAGATGGAATTCATCCATTTAATTATTTAAAAGATAGGCTGTCTTAAAAAGCACCCGAGCAACGCCGGTTAATAAGCTAGTAACATATAATTTCCAATGAGAATTTAAAGATTATTCCATCAGATAATTCTTTTTTACTATGCATTTAATGTCCTGCTCAATTGGAGTGCTCGTTCTCCTAAAACGTAACTGAAACCGAAAGCGAGCTATTTTACGTTTCTGCTTTCTTTTTCTGTTTTACGGCAATGTGGAGTCTCTGCCTAAGTCCTTTAAATATGATTCATAGCTGCCATTCTCTTCTATTTTGTCTTGTGTGCAAAGCTGAAAATCCAAAAGGTATTCTCTAGTTATGTTGCATGACTAATGGTTCTAACTTTTTATAGAACTTTGATTCCTATTAAAATCATAACAAAAGTCTTGACTAAATATTATTCTTTTTTGTAATTTCTCAAATGAAATTGAAAATCCCCCTGCTTAGAACATATGGGAGAATGCAGTTTCATATTTTAAGTTAAAATAAAAATAGATATTATAATATACATATATATTCTTTGGAACGCAATAAAGGTAAGATATTTTTATCCTTTAGAAGAATGAGCATCGTGCATTAAAGAAAAAATTAAATTTAACACCGATGTTGCAGAAAGAATTTTTTAGTCTGAAATTTTTTATCCTTTAGTGTCAATCTCACAGTTATTTTCATGTCCTCCTGATTCTTTCCCATTCCTTCATGATTTATGGATCATCTCATTAAAAGTCATTTTAACCGTATTAAGTTCAAAAAATTTAAAGTGGGTGAATCAGATGAAATTTTTTATAAAGATAGATATATGTGATAGCTTCTTAAAAAAATATTGGTTCTGAAAAATAAAAATATCCTCACATATGAAATAGCCAATATACGAGTAACGCTCCTGACGTCATAAGCCCCACGGCATGACAATTTGATAATATGTTGGTAATGTTTAAAATGCAGGGAAAGGCTTTAGCAAAATTTTAAAGGGGGGGGGGGGAGGATCCGATATTTTCCCCATGATTTAGCAGGATATTTTCCCCATAGAAACCTATTTCTGTACAGATTAGTTATATAAATTTGGCATTTTAAATAGCTTATTCATTAATGGCTGGAGAAGAAATGTTTTTACATTTTTTCAAAGAAAAAATTACTAAAAGTAAGAAAGTTTTAATTTCTAATAGGTGGGGGGGGGAGCCCCTACTCCCCCCCTATAGGGGCGCCCATGCTTTACTATGACAATGCTGAACTGGATCCGGTAATTTAACTGTTTTACTGGTAAGGCTGTGTTCTTTCAGAGGAATGAAGAAACGAAAAAGTAGTCTACAATGAACGTTATCTACTGGAGATTAAGGTTAATCTACTGGAGTTACGGTTAAAATGTCAACTATCAAAATATCATCAAACAGGCAATGGCTTCGTTCAAATGTATAAGCAGTTTCCACCCGTCATATCTTGACGCGCGATTTTCTAGTTGTTTGAATATTCAGCATTCCTGTGTTAAGCGTTCTTTCCTCACTGTGGGGATGAAAAATTCATTCAAAATTTGATTCTAGTAATTACGCCTATAGCTGATATTTGAGTTAACTCGCACACAATTATTCACAAGTAACTTATGACTATTCATTTTTCATGCATTATTTTATTTTTATATTATTTAAAACAAATGTGATGGAATAATTGATGCAGAAAATCCTATCTGGTTTTTTGCTTTCGTACAGATTCCAAGAACAAGTTTCCAACAATTTGAAGACGCAAATATGCTGCAATATTTTTCCGGGTTGCCAGCTGTTAATTACTATTCTTTTTACTAAAAAAAATGTTGCGAATCTGGGAGGGAAATTGACTGTTGTGAGGGAATGACACTACCCGCTGGGGTCAAACTTGAAGATAATTGCCTCAATTAATTTTAGTGAAAATTTATTTTTAATGTTTTTTTCACTTAAATTGTAAACTATTTAAAAATAATAAGCATAAAAGTTTGAAATTATTACTTATTTATTTAGAAGTAATTTTTGCTTATTTTTCACTAACCGTTGGGCAGTAACGTAACTAGGGGTTGGCAGCAGTGGCTCTCGCCAGTGGCGGAGCAGCCAGAGGGGACATTTCAACTGATTAAAAAAAAAGATTTAATTTTTTTTATTTTTTATTATAAAATTTGAAAAATGCTTTAAAAAATGGGGAAAAAAACTCGCAAGAAAAAGAGTTAACGACACATACATAACATCTACTGAAAAGGAACACTGGGCATCATTGAAAACAATTCTAAAAAAGAAAATAAGACTAAAAATTACAATGCTGCCTCCTATTCGCAGAATCAACTAATTAAAATGTTCAAAAAAAAGTCACAACGACCTCCGGTGACATCCCATGTGGGCGACCCTGGGGGAGGGGGGGTGCAAATTCTTTAGTTCATCAGGGGCGCAAGACCCTATAGTTACGCTGCTGCCGTTGGGATAAGTATAGGAATGATATTTTGGTACTATAGACGCACCTAAAACATAGTTTTTTTTTTACTACAATCATCTTGTTAAGCTCTATGCTGAAAAGTATTTGAATCCCTATATACATGTATGAGTTATAAAACATTCGTACATTATGACATGGACAGGAAAATTACCATTTCTCTGAGAGTGACCTCTATTGAGCAATCACGAGTTGCTTATAACTCACTTGACCGCAGTTGAAGTTCGTCTGATTTTTCAGATTATCATGTGACGACGAGAATAAGTCTACTTCGTTGTTTTTGATATTTATTAAGAGGACTCATTTAAATCGGTATGGTTATAAATCATTCACTTTTTCGTTCATTCATTTTTTTCCCAAGGCACTCAAGCAGAATTTACATTAAAAAGCAGGGAGTTTTTGTACGAAATAGCGTTTTTTCAGACGAAACACCCATGAATATGGACTTAAATGGCCAAACTTCATCTATATACAGTATTTCTAGTTTACTTATTCTTTCCATTTAAGATTGATGGGAAATAAAAATATCATAACGGTGTATGCTGTAAATATAAACTTTATGATAAGTGTACGTGTGACCATAATAACCGTATATTTTAATTTTACGCATCATAATTACCGTGCCTTTCTTTTTTATGGGCTTGGGTTGAATCTTCTAATCTAGAAAATCACCAGCTATAACATGACGGGTGCGAATTTCTCTTCCATTCCATTTGTTGAAGAAAGAAACACTATGAGTAGGATCCTATCGCAATTCGTGATTACGTAAAACATAATTTGAATTCAAGACCTCGAAATTCAAATGATTTTTTAATTCTTTATATATTTTTAGGGGCTTTACTACTTTTCAAAAGAAAGTTTGACACAACTATAAAAAGTCCCAACAGGCTCGTGCACTCTGATTTCCAATTTTTAAAACTTTCAGTTTATGCCATTGATTCTACTATAACTTTGTTAACTCGCCTGCGTGAATAAGTTTACTCAAATGGCTGTCACAGATCCAATTGTTCAAAACCCACAAGAACCCTTTCATCGTCGTGTTCCTGGGACTCGAACCTTGGCAAGGATTTGAATGTTATTGATCGGTGTAGCACTTCCTACGATCAAGTCACAATAGTTCGGATCTCACTTTATATGTCTCCCATTAATCCGTAGAGGCACTTCAATCTCGGTCTATTTAGCCAAGTTGAAAGTCAGAAGATGGATTCTACACAAAATGCAGTTTTCGAAAGAACTTCATCTTTTGTCTTATATATAACCATCTTATCTTCATCATAGCCAGTTGTGCTGAGAAATATACAGTCGGACCCCGACTTAACGAATTCATTGGGAACAAACTTTTTTTCGTTAAATCGGGGGTTATTCGTAATATCGGGGTGTGAAAACAATTAAAAAAATGCACTCACCTTATCTAAAACCATTAATAAGCAACTCCATAATTAGAAAGTTAACACTTTTGTTCAGCATTCCTCGACTTACTACACAGTAGTTAAGTTGAATTTTAATACTATACTGAGTTATAGACGTTTGGACAATTTCCTTGATACTTGACTCAAAATAGTTCTCTTTCGACTTTATGGAGAGAAAAAAATACTGTCTTTTGCAGCCTTCTGCATGAAATATGTTTTTACAGTTTCCAGGACATGTTAAGCATTTGAAAAAGTAACAGTTTTAATGGGAGTTTCACTATCGCTTTCAGCATCAGAATCACTATTGGTTGCCCCCTCGTCCTCTCCCGTTAAAAATTACTGATTCAAAAAAAAAAAAAGTCTTTCTGCTTTAGACAATATGTTATGTGTATGAAACATTTAGAAAACAATCCAATATTCCTAACTCAAATAAAACAATTTTTTTTTTTTTTTTTGGCTGTTTAATTTGTTATTTCGGGGTTTATTATTCTGTAAATAGGATTTTTTGCCTTCATTTTAGTCGGAGAAAAAGAAAAATTCGCTAAATCGCGAAATTCGTTAAGCAGAGGTTTGTTAAATCGGGGTTCGACTGTATCTCATATTTTTTACAAAGTTAACGTTTGACACCAACTACTTTTTGTTTCGTCAAAAAAAAAAAAAAAAAAAAAAAAAAAAAACCTTAAACATTCGACAATTAGCTAATTATTTTTAAGGTATGGTTGTTTAAGTTACATTAATTAGACCTAGAGATTCAAGAAACCCAGTGTTTGAGCTACGGGAATAAACCCGGAACTTTGGGGAACATCAAGAATTTTGGCAGTAAACAAACTTTATGTTTTTCCACGTTGATTCTAGACTTAAAACACTATTATGTAAGAGATTTTTAGATGCTAAAAAAACTTCTATGTTCACAGTATACAACAAGCTATTTCATATTGATATCGAATTAAAACTAAAATTATGCTTGTTGAACAAGTTTTTTTTTCGTTTGAAGAAAGTTAAAATTGTTGGTTGATGTCCAAATATAACTTTTGCTGATATGATATTAATGATATGACTTATCTCAGTGCAATTATTAAAGAGTGCTAAATATACAAACAAGTTAAGTATTTAATTGCAGATTAGTAGTGCTCATGATAGTATTAAACATTAAAATCAATCAATTAAATACTCAATTGCGAACCAATACAAAATAGTCAAGGGTAGCTAAACAATACATTGAGCATATTTTTACTTCCTTTTACAAAAAAGGAAGTATTGTATTCGCGAAAAAAATTTCACTCAAAAATCTACCTTAATTTCCATTTTGTTCACCCAGAACGAATGTTGAGGTTTTTTTTTTTTTTTTTTTTTCGACTCGACCACCCGTGGATAAGTGCCTAAGAACGTATAGACACGCAAAATAACCATTTTGACTGTTCCCGAAAAAAAAAAAAAAAGAGTTTTCTCGTGACGTCTGTATGTTCGTATGTATGTGCGTATGTGCGTACGTGTGTATGTGCGTGTGTATGTCGCATAGCTCAAGAACGAAATGTCCTAGAAAGTTGAAATTTGGTACGTAGACTCCTAGTGGAGTCTAGTTGTGCACCTCTCTTTTTGGTTGCATTCGGATGCTCCAAAGGGGGTCTTTTGCCCCTTTTTGGGGGGAAATCATTGTTAATTTCGATGTAAACTCAATTGATGTTATTATTTGGCGGACACTTGGCGATTTATCGCCAGTCTTTTGGTCGCCAAGTTTTTTCGCCAATTTGGCGTTAAATTTGGTGTTTTTTAAAAAAAATTTATTTATTTATTTATTTATTTACTGTTGTTGATAGTTAGAGAGTAAACTATTGAATCACATTAAAACTGCCAAAAATGAGAAAATGACATTAAATTGAAGTAAAAGGTAGTCATGCGATGCACACATCTGCTCGTTTTTTAGAAAAAAAAACATAGTTTGCATTTACTTTAAATAATTTAAAATTTTGAAATCGCGTTGGAAAAAGGTTAAAATATAAACGATAAATACTTGGAAATTCCCGGGAATTTTCAATATTTCCTTCTTAGAAATCCCGGTTTCTTCCCAGGAAAACCCGGTTTTTCCGTCCTTTTCAACACTAATTAGATGCGGACACTCGCTGGTAAGATGAACTCACATTATCTGCCAGTTTGTTGGCACTCTCAGTTTCAATGAGATGACATCTGCCTTTAGCTCGGTTGTTCATTATTCCTGACTGATGAGTTCTAAAAAGAACGAAACTGCAGTCTCAGGATGTGATAACCGGGCTGTCTGGTATATTGCATGTAGTTCTGGCGCCTTAGCCCTGCCTTAGGGGCGGTAACTTACTGCTTAATGCCTCACTTAGTACTTTAACCATTCAGTGGCATAGCCGGTAGAGTTCAGGGCTCTCGTGCCACGAGACCAGGTTCGAAGCCCGGTCAAGGAGTAGATGTGACTAATTGGTACGGTGATTCTTCTGATTACATATGCTAATAGATAGGACTTCACTTTAAGCTGAAGGAGTTTCAGTAGATTTTAATGGCGCTTATTAATCGGTTTGTTTAAGTCAAATATGAATACTCTGAATGGGTCGTTGTCTTACAGTCAAAGTGGCACATGGACGTGCAAAGATTACACAAAAAACCTGATTGAAATTCAATCGAGGTAACATTATCATTAAAATATAATAGCTTTTGTACGGTCGTGTGAAAGTAAAGCGCAACATCTGCAGAAATGAATTGTTGAGATATTTTTAGAAACGCGCTTTGAATTCCATACAAACTATTAGGAAATGTTGGAATTTGACGTTTGTTTCGTACTTTATTTTCAGCGTAAACCAACTAAGCAAACTTGTACAATAAAGCTAAAGTACAATTGATGATAAAAATGCAAAAATTCAAAAATAATTCAAGGTACTGCTCATTTACTTTCCACAGCAGTGCATTACTGAGACAGAAACATTTAACCTGATTTGTACTCTTTGTTTGCTACATAGTTTTGTACTTTTTCTACTCCACACCCTACCTGTTAGCATGGACCCTTTTGATTTCCTTTCTCTCATAACTCCCTACCTTTTGGCGTGTAGAGTTAGTATTGACATTTAGCAGGGGGAAAATGGTTGGTGTTTCCAACGGGTTCGAGCCCAGGTTGTCTTGGTAAAGGAAGTAGCCTTGAGTTCGTAAATGCCGTATCGTTTTGTACTAGCTTGAGTATGCTATATTTGTGTACACTTTTTTTTCCTACCTCTAATATGCAACATTGTTTTCAATCTTATCTAATCTTGTGAACATCTTCATGATATTATTAAATTAGAATTCAGTCTTCAATCTGAAAAAGGAAATTATATGCTTATTTATTTATTTATATTAAATAATAATTCTGTCCCATACCTGAAAAAGGAAATTATTATTTATTTATTTATACAGAAGCTGAACAACTTCACATTCATAGGGGACTACGAGCAAAGTACCTTGCCTCCGGACACACACAGAAAATATTAACAACACAAGAGGAAGAAATGGCACCCAGCGCACCGGCGGGTATCGAACCCACGACCTCCGGCTTAGTAGACGAAGCTTCTACCAAACGGAGGCCCCATGAAAAAAAAATATGAAGACCTTTCAATTTTTAAATTTTACTTGTTAGCTGCTACTGCTTGCATATGCAAATCATATTTTTGACACTCAACATATTTAGTAGAAAAATAGTGAAAATTCAGAAACAAAATCTATGTGAGGAAAAAATATACATTAATTTTTAATTCTTTGAGTTTTTCAAATCATTTTCAACACAATATTTTAATAATTACTTTTAACTTTTTACCTGCACAACTCAGTTAACTACGTCACTGGTGTTTACACTGAAGACTTTATAAAGCTATCGCAGAACCTAGTTATTGCGCAGTGCCTCAATAACTAGTAGTCGCTATGTGGGCTATAGTGACCGCAACGGGATTTCTTAATTTAATCATACTAACACATTTTAGTACTGGAGCATCAGGTAAGTCCAATTTTTTAAATTCAGTTTTGAAAAACGTATTAGCAAAATACTTATTTTTAAAAAAAATGTCAAAATAACAGTAATTTGGTGTTTAATGCACTAATTCATGTACTTATCACAGTATATCTTCGCGATTTTGAAATTTAACCGGCGAGGGGGGGGGGGCTTACACCCCAGAAAAATTAAACTTTTGCATTTTAAAGTTTTATGTTTACTTGCAGAGCTTTATATGTATGCCACCTTCGGAACTGCTTATATTTAATAAAATGAATCCAAAAATCATTGGAGATGAAGCCACTAATTTCGTAAATTTTGTGGAGTACATGTTAAAAACACTGAGGTTACATACACATCGCCTCAAAAATTAAGTTGCTAAAAAAACCGGATTTTCCAGTTCAAAATGGGAAATGAAATATTAAAATAATTTTTAAAAATATGGATACAAGAATATTTTTTTTTGGTGAGGCACCTGAAATTGAAAAGCACATCCCCCGCATGCAATTTTTTAGAACCAAGTTTTAACTTTTTTTTCTGGATCCCTTAGGGCAAGTTAATCTAATTATAAGTACATGAATATCATACACTAAAACGCTTTGAATGTGGACTTGAAATATCGTTACCACTTCAAGCCTTTTAAATACTAAACTCTGTATAATTTAAAGAAGTTTCAGTTTAGTTCTTAAAGCTATGATCTAGTTAAGATAGCATTTTGGTACTACATGCAGTTTTCTTTAATATTCTGGGTATGCCAGGGAACTACCATGTGCTTTTTTTCATTTTGTATTTCTTATACGCTGAAAAAAAATCCAGTGATTGACAATTAGTTTGCTGGATTGAAATGACTCCTCAAGTTAAGTGTAGTGGACGTAGGTTTAAACCATTTTTATTTTTCAATGTTAATTACTGGTTTTATCGAAGGAAAATTAATTGCCGAATCGCGATATTTTGTTTCGCCGATTTCGAAAGCAGCGAGTTAAACGTATTCTGCTGCTCTGGTCTCTGACTACAATATTACTTCTTTAGCCAAAAAAAGCCTTTATTATAACATCCTTCGTGTTCTTTTAAAGAACTGTAAAGTCTTTGCGATGTAGAAAAGTTAGTTTAAAATGATAAATGAGAAAATTGATTGCTAAACTACGGTAAAAGTATTAATTCTTTTGATATACTTTAATTTGTCTATAGCTTTAAAGCTAATGAAATGCGTACGTATTGCAGTGATTAATGTCCTGAACCTATTTCAGTTTTCTTCAGTTAAATTTCATTTGGTTTTAGTGAAAACTAAGGCGAACATGGTTTTCGTAATTTTAAGTTCTTATGAAACAGATAGCAAAGTTGGTGCTGGTATTCTTCAATCCGGGAAAAGTAATGATCCTAGCAGCACAACAATTTTTTAATTAGATTTCCTCGCCATTTCCACGGAAGTTATACCATTGTTGCTGTACTAAATAGTTTGGCTTCCCCAATGGGAAGTAGTTTCGTCCTGACTTATTGTAATGTAACCTTTAATCTGTGTACCGATTTTGTTATGCCCTCCAGAGCTCCAAATATTTTATATACAGTAAAACCTGTAAAGTTGTCCAGCCTTGTAAGTTGACCACCTACCTAAATTGACCGCTATTGTCAGGTAGAGAAATAGTCCTGGGTCATAAATATCTACCTCTAAGTTGAGCACTTCTCTGAGTTCGTGAAACCTGTGTAAGTTGACCACATGCGGTGCATGACATTAGTGGTTAACTTAGACAAGTGGTCAACTTATGGATGTTGATATTTATGATCCACAACTATTTCTGTACCTGACACTAGCAGGCAATTTAGATAGGTGGTCAACTTACAAGGGTGGACAACTGTACACATTTTACTGTAACTATTTAAGTCATGCACCGAAGGTGGTCAACTTATACAAGTTTCACTGTATAATCTGTTTTATTGCACTATCGCGTTAGTCTTTTCCATGAATATTACCTTTTTGTCAGAACTAACATGGTTGGATTTAACCTGCAAAGGTTAAAAGAATATAATAAATATGAAAGTTAAAGGCCAAATTGAAAAATATCTGTACTTTGCAACAACCAATTTCAGATTACGAACAATTTAGCTCGATAGGAATCTTGATACAAAGCTGTAAACTTTTCATTGAAGGAACCAATGTTATGCAGCGTCTATAATATAAGTTTGTATTATAGACAAGTCTATAATACATGTCTTAAAGATTCATAAAAATGATCTTGGGTATTTTCATTTAGAGCTAACACAACCAATGTCACTCTTACTGTAACTATAATTAAAACTAATAAAATTTTTTGTACATTCCTAATGTAGTACGAAAATTTCTTTAAGTGTTAAAAACTTAACAATGCTCCGTCTTTAAAGCAAGAAGTTCTGAGGAATTGGAGGCTGTAGAAATTGAATTTTTGCTGCTGGTGCATCTATATTTTTTATAGGTGTCGAAATGGAGTGAATTAGAGAAAATATTTCTTTTTAACACAACTCTTGATTATAAAAACTGACTGAAATTTATCTTCAGATTTGAGAAATGTTGTTCGAATTTATGCTTTTTATGTAAAACTAGTGTTACCCCGCACGACTTTGCCCGTAGTTGAAAATTAAAAGGTCATTCGGTTCGCCTGTATATTTACAAATAATGGATGAAGAATTTCTCGTCAATTGGCTATGTTCATTCGCTCTCCCATTCCACGTCATGATAATTTCGTAATTTACTCGTCCATCTTACGATGATTTTGCTCCGGAGAATGTTCTTAAAATTGGAATAGAAAAAGAATAAAATCGAATTTTCGAAAAATCGCTTCAAGGTGCACACTCCCATGCTACAAACTAACTTTGTGGCAAATTTCATGGAAAATCGGCCGAACGGTCTAGGCGCTATGCGCGTCACCGAGATCCAGACATCCTCCAGACAGACTTTGAGTTTTATTATTAATCAAGATTATGACAATCGCTTGGAAGTAACCACCTAATGATATTGCATACGTAGAGAACGCTGTCGCAATTCAAGCAGTTTTAAAACTAGGGAAAACTAAGTTCTTCTGTAGATGCAGTTGTTTCAGTTGACACGTTAGTTAGGAACATTTTGATTTAATTGTGTTCATAATGTTCTTGAAACCTAGTTTCTCTTCGATTTGAAATCTTAGCTTTTTAACTTTAGCCACTGTTCTGCTTGGTCTGCGGGGAATACTATGGAAGAAGCCAAAACTAAATTTAAAACTTTATTAAGCTACTGAAAAACATTCGCTTTAATACATTTTTAACTTGAAACTGTATGTATCAAATAAATCTAGTCTAAAAAATGTCGGATATTGAATTATTTTCAGGTTCAAATTTGACACCTAAACGTAAGTTATAAGCTTACTTTTTTGATTGTATCAATATGTTTAGATTCTGTATCTAAACTGCTTGAAATTTCGAGAGAATTGGAAAAAATACTTTCTAATGTCTGTTAATTTAATAGTAAGTACTATATCTTCTAAAACGTAAATTTAGATTGATAATTAAACTTTTTCAACGGAATTCAGTGAATTTTTATTCATGAAGCTGGATTTAATGCTTTTAATTTTTACCAAGATAGGATAGTCAAAGGACTTCTTTCTAAAAATATATCACGCTGACTTTCAAATGCATTGACACATTAGGTTCGACTCAATATGAAAATTTTGTTGTCAAGAACATTAACTTCCCAGCAATAAATTTCCGAATTTATAGATTTCGGTCCAGGTGATTATTTGAGTTAATTTGCTTAGATTTTAAAAATTCCAAAACTTGTCAAGTCAGTCTTTCTCATGAGTGTTAACTTTATAAAACCTTCGGTAATTTATGTTCTAAGAATTATTTTCCGTCACTCTTTTCTGTTACTACGATAAAAAAAATCTTGCACATAAAAAATACTTAATTCCTTGGGGTAACACTCAAAAGTTGCACTTAAGACCACTAACTGCATTGAAATTTTAAAATGTTAGATGAGCAGATCAGTAATCAACTTCAGTTGTGTTTAAGTAACAAATATTGCTTTTTATTTTATGTACCCTTTCAAGCAGCTCAGCTTTTTTATTTTTTGTACATAAAAGAAAGTTTATGCAAAGTTTTTAGTCAGGATAAGGAAATTTACATTACTATCTAACTAAAGTAACAGAAAAGGCTTACTAATTTACAACAATGAAAAAAGGCATTGAATGCAATGAATTTAATGTGAAACAATGCCTCACTACATGTTTATGCAATGTCAAAATTTTTTCAAAGTTAAATTGAACGGAAAAAGTCGGGACACCAAACTGTCAAGTTTTGAAAATCACCCACCAAACCGATTGGAAACATTTGGACTATTTTTGTTGCTAATTATTTTAAAACTATTTTTCTTTCAACAGTAAAGGGTTGAATCCACCTAGACAACCTTAGTTTAAATGAAATTCTAAAAGTATTTACTTTAAAAGAGTTTCCTGTAGTAACTAGTCTTTGTATTGGAATGCAAAGCCATTTTCTTCTGTTATTTCTGATTTCAGTTTTTACTGACACATTTAAAGCAAAAGCTTTTTTATAACCACAATCCTTAAGAAATTTTCGTACCCAAAGCAGCTGGTTCTTTCTAATTCAAATTTTTATACCTAAATTTCCTTTTTACAATCCCATTTTTAGCTTTAAATTCAGGGTCTGAAAGTTTTAGGAAAATTTTACAAGATCTTGTATTTCTGGAACAAAGATTCACATTTAAGTAAATACAACTTCTGTGAATTCAATGTGTAGTTTTAAAGAGCAATATTGTAAACAGTTAAAGTTTAAAGTTAAATATCAGTTAAAATTTAAGTAGCCTTAATAAATAATGTTTAAAAAATTCATGTACTACTGGTACCTCTTTAAGAGAATTAAACGGCTAAATTTTTTTATATTTGCTCGCAAAGGAATTTTAATAAAACCGAATTGACGAGTCAAAAAAATTGGGATATCAAAGAGCTGAGTTTTTGGAGTAATAGCTTAAATTCCAAAGGAGTTTTCTTATGTTCAAGAACTAAATTAAAATTCAATTCTTAGGTTTTAATTTCAATATGCTGCTTTGATGTCACCTCCTCAGAGCAACAGTAAGACATCTAATCCGAGTAATAACACTAAGTTATCCTATGTACTGTTGCTCTGAGGCGACGATGTAGCACACAAGAAAAATGTATGAACATACAATATCGTTAAGTGTTTAATCCGGCAATTATCATTGTGCTCGAATTTTTAAACGTGGATTTTTTACAGGAATAAATACAGATGGTTCTCTCCAGAACAACAAAGTAAACATTTCAAATAATCTTGATTACATATTTCTTCGACGTTTGATTTGAAAGTAATTTTGTTTGTAGTTGATGCGTCTTCAAACACTTGAGATGGACAATGTTATTTTTTTAGTGATCCTCTCATCAGAAGAGTGTTCGTTTTTTAATCGGTTCATTAAAATCATTCATTCAAACATTTTCGTCAATTTAAAAATGATACAGCAGATCGCTCTGCAAGACATATTCACGTATAGTCGAAATGTTTCATTGGATCAGTAATATCCTTTTGTGAAAAAAAGTTTAAAAGGCTTATTTAGATAATTTTAAAGATTTAATTAAATGTTTTTTAGATGTATGAAAAAATTGTATGTCAATAGACCACATAGCGAAAAAAATAGTAATCAATATATCGGTAGCTCTGCAGGGGTAACTAATAATTTAATCTTTAAAAAATCTTTCCAAAATTATCCCTTAGCGCTCATGGGAAAGCACTAAACGCAACACGTATTAAAAGTGGGGAGAGGGAAATGGACATAAATAATTCTTATCCAAGTACTTTAAGAGTTGGTACTGCATTAACGTAATGTTAAAATTGCTAAACTTTATGTACTTTTTTATCAAAGTTTAAATGGTAAAAACTTACAATTTTAAGTGACTTCAAGAGATATTAAAGTCTACTAAAGTGAAATTTTAAGGCAATTCGGTTTATTTCATAATCAAGTCGTAACCAGTTTTTAAGTCTTTCTAAATAAAACGATTTTTTGACCATAAAAATAGCTGTTTTAGGAAAATGTAGTCCTAAAGCAAAAATTTCACTTTAGTATGATTATGAACATATAAATAAAATGTGATTAAAATTTTCAAGTAATATATAAAGTCCTTTTCTAGAAAAAGCAACACGCGTTTTTAAAATTGAGCATTTGAGAAAATAGTGTTTTAATGTAAAATTATACGTGCATTTTAATACATTCCGTGCCCATTAATATTTAATTTACTTTTAGTTTGCATGGTACCATGAATTTGGTCGCTCTTGATTTGAACATGGTTCATTTCACAGTATATTGTCAATGTAGACATGAAATTTTTTTGGCCATAAAATTTTAATTTACTGTGAACACGAAATTTTATTCAGAGTTAGTCCTACCAACATATAAACTCAAAATCAAGCAATGAGTGCATTTTCTATTTTCGATCAGTAAATTAAATAGTAATGGTATGAAAAGTGCCATGTTGTGGACTCAACATACAAACAATACTGTGAAATGGCGTAAAAACTGAAATTATTATTCTGTAAGGTCTTAAGGGACAAACTACTTAAGAATACAACAGTAGAGAAATCAATTGAAACCTCATTAATATTCTTTTGTGTCAAATACATAAAACAAGTGCCAAAGCGTTCTGTACTTTTCAAAACTAGTGTAAAATTCTACGCAGTGAGTCTTTGAATTTAGCTGTGAACTCCTAAATGCTTGCTTCAAAGTTTTGGTCATTCGAAGTCATGTGACTTAATTTGTTCAGTTTATGAACACATAAGTTTTAGTGTTTTTTTTTTGTTTTTCAAAGTAACAGCTAGATTATTACTGAGCTTGTAAATGGTTTTCTCCACTAAATCCGGAATTCACTAAATTTCCAGATTGCCCCAACAACTGGTTCAACTGCGGGAATGGAAAATGCATAGCAAATATGTGGCTGTGCGATAAAGACAATGACTGCGGGAACTTAAAAGATGAAGAAAATTGTGGTAAGCATCTTGATTTACTCTACACGATTTCTACATTATCTTGATGCAGGGAAGTGTCTAATGTTCCGTTCTCAAATCCAGTCAACATTGAATCTTTGTTGAATTCATCACGAAGGTACTTTAAATTTTAAAAATTTTAGTCTTGGACATCAAAATGTTTAAAGTCTAAGTGAAGTTCACAGTGGCATAAAATTACTAATTTCTACACGCATGAATTTCCCTATCTCAATTCCTGCTAAGCTAGAATTTAAAGTCTACCCCAGATGAAGCTTTTCATGTGCTAATTAGAACAAGAATATTTAGTTTTTAAATATTTAGAAGAGTTATTGTCCTTTAATTGTTCAGTTTGTACTGACATAAACGTTGTTTGAAGTAGGCTGTTGAAGTTGCTTTTTAGTGTCTTGCCAAAATCAGCGATGCAAGGCAGCCAGGACGAGGGGTTTTAAAAGGGACTGAAAATTGAGCAATAAATTTTGAAGAGCCCCTTCAAAGGTTTTGATAGAAAGATTTCTTGCTGTTGGAGGTACCACTGATATTTCAGATATTACTTAAAGTAGATTTTTAGGCGTGGCTGGATTTTCCCTAGTATTCATGGATTTACCGAGATAAAAGTTTCCGAATCTTTCCTTTTCAAGTGTTCAGTCTTGTAAAGTGCCATTAGAAATGTCTCCTATTTCTAAACTAAGTCACTGGAAAACGTGTAGCCAAATTTTAAAGAATTATAAAGAATCACAGAAACGTATGGACTCGATCCCAATGCTGTACGCGTTGCATGCACAGAAAGTAAGAAACGAATGGATATACAGAACGGGCCACAAAAGAGAAAATTAAAATTTTACACAACACTTTAGTCTAAACCGTTTTCGTTTAAAACGGATATTGAAATTTTCAGTATACAGCTGTGTTACAGGTGTCGCAATGACGACGTAACGACGCGACGCACAGTGGAGTATTTGACTGAAAATCCTGGCCAAAATTAAAAATTTACCCGATTTTTTAACAGACTTCAAAAAGGAGACAGTTATCAGTTCATACCGTTTTTTTTTTGTTTGTTCACTTACAGCCTCTCACCTAGTGAACCGATTTTGATGATTCTTTTTTAATGGATAGGGGATGGCTCAACTTAGGTCCCATTACTTTGTTTGACCATATTTTTCCTTTAGAAAATAAGTTATGGGCAAAAAACCATAAATTTAATGCAATTTCCCTATTAAATGATTAAATTTAAAACCCATTATGAAAGTTTGGTACCATACGACAGGAACATTAATAGTAATCGTAATGATAATTTTGAATGAAGGCTTCTATGAAGCAAGCATAAAGTTTCTTCAGGGGGATATTTCGATAATAATCGGGAATCTGGCGCTGTCGTCTCATTTTTGGCGTAAATTTATTTTGGTAACCTTGCTGATTTATAGTAACAATATGTGAATTATCGAAATCTTCCCTTCAGTGCTATTGCTCCATAGTGGGGGTAAACCTAACCTGGAAGCGAGATGATGCAGTGATTAGGATCTGCTTAGCCTTTGCAATGCTACCATTAGGTTTGCCTCAACTACAGTAGTATTTTTTCGTTATCTATGTCAGTAACAAATGATGGGGGCTAAGTAAGAAAATACAGAATTGCATCATGAGCAACTTAAGTGCTGTGAAATGTAAATTAATTATTAAAAACGTAATACTTAATTATAACCATTTAAATTAACTACACATAAATTCCAAAGAGGAACAAAGATAAGTTTTTAGTGCCAATCGCTTAAAGTTTAACGCGTGTTTAGTTTTTTTAGTATGGAGCATTTTTATGAAAAATATGGTGAAGTTTCGTGATGGTAACTTCTTACTATTTCTGAAATGCCTACATTTACACTAAAAAGAATGAAATAAAAAAATTTTGAAAAAAAATAGAACCGACTTCAAAATTGCTCTAAAAAGTGAAAAATAATTTTATTCTTTAAACACCATCGATAATGCTTTTAAACATAATTTTTGAAGTTGGCGCAAAAACGATAGATAAAATCATTCACAGCCATAACTCAACTACAACTATAAATTTAACCAGGCCCAGTTTCTTCACTATCACAAAGTATGCATTGATGACAACATATTTGAATAAGATATAAATGTTTAGTTCGTAACTTCGGATGCTTTTCTGAAAAATATGAACGAAGCATGGTTACACTGGATTTTAAGTTTTGTTTTTGCGCCAACTTCAAAAATTATGTTTAAAAGCATTATCGATGGTGTTTAAAGAATAAAATTTTTCACTTTTTAGAGCAAATTTGAAGTCAGTTCTATTTTTTAAAAATTTTTATGAAAATTTATTCTATGATAATTGACTAACTGGTGCAGCGATCGGCACCCGTTTTGGAAATTTGAGTTTACAATTGCCCATAGCCTCGGTAAAAGATGAGATTTCTACAAAAATTTTCGCTTTTTAAGTTTCAGCTTAATTATTACGTTTCAATGTAGATGTTATTGTGGCTTTATAAAAGAATGGAATTGAACCAAACCAATTTTACGGGATAAGAAAAATGTCAGGGCTCTGTGCTAATTATAAATCAAAGTAAATATTTTTCTTTTTGTGGAAAAAATAAAGAACTTGGTACGTGAGATTTTTAAAGGCTTTTCGCCTTAATTCACAACTAGAGAGCTTTTTAAATGAGTGTCGAGCTTGGTCGGGCTGTTTTGAAAGTTGCATCGTATTTGGCAAAGTCTAGTGTTAATTTCAGCAAAAAACCTTCAGTCTACAACTGCCCTTTTTTAAATGTTTTAAAAAGTGCATAATCCGATCGTTTTGTGACAAGTCATGATTTTACACTGAATTTACCTACAAAGATTTAATACATTTGTAAAGTTATCATAAGTACTACTAGATGCTAATATCGACATATTTGAGCGCACAAACAAATACTAAAATTTACGACACTAGTTTCAGGGTTACGAGAAACCGCTTCATAAAGCTTGTATAAAGATGTAAGCTATGGAATGAGAATCATCCAATTTCGAAACGGTTACCTTTATGCATCGCTAAATTCATTGCACCACTAAAACGTGTGCGTTCAATTATGTTAATTTTCTCATGTACGTTAATGAGTTAATAAATTATTTTGTGATCTCGCTAAGAAAATTTGCTAAAAATCGAGATTTTAGGTAAAATAAATATTTATCCCACCAAAAAATTCTGTAAAAAACTAGCCAAGTCTCGATGGAGCTGCTTGTTTATCTCTAAAAAGTAATGAAATCTGGACAAAGTCATGACAAGTCTAAGTTTCCTTACTGCGATTTCTTAATTATAGTTAATGTTGTGTGACTTGGCCGTTAAAGGGTACACAAGGGTACAAAACCAGGTGCTCCATGACACCATTGCAACAATCTTTCGCCAAAACCGCTACCCATTGACGATGGAAAATTGCCACTTGGAAAACGTGTAAACAAAATTGACTTGTACCCACTAACGTATAAAGAATGTTTAACGGCCAAGTCATACAACATTAACTATAATAAAGAAATCGCAGCAAGGAACCTTAGACTTGTAATGACTTGGTCTAGATTTCATTACTTTTTAGAGATAAACAAGCAGCTTCATCGAGACTTGACTAGTTTTTTACAGAATGTTTTTGGTGGGATTTCACTTTTTGTAGAAACATTTATTTTGTGTAAAGTTAGAGTAAACTAAAGTTAGGCTAGATTAAATTAGATGTGTCCCACTACGCTGGACTTCTGCAATGAGTCTATTTTTTATGTACCAACAGTAGAAGGGAGCCTTACCATATCTCTAATACAGCTGAGGGTTCTGCATTAGATACTTCAGACTTTCGATTTTTGACTTCAAATGAAGCGGCCCACTAAGTTGAATTTTTTTTCTAAAGGCGGTATATCGATCTCTAATAGTTTGGTTGGGTTCCTGTGTTTTCTAATCAGGGTCATTCCAGATCTTCGATTAACCTAGTTTTTATAGTTTTTCCTTTGTGGCCATTAAACCCCAACTCTGTACCAAATTTCACTTCTCAGAGTTTATGGGAAGTACTAGTTCTATTTTGATGATCATGATAAAGTGTCATAAATGCGAAACTTTGCTTTCGCTTAACTTCGGAACTAAATGACCTACAAACTTCAAATTTTGAATTTTAAGTATGTGATTTTAGCTTACTGGATGACGAAAATTTCTGTGTTCTGGTCTCATCCAGAGGTTCTCAAATAGGGGCCTGAAAATGCGGCGAAATGGTTCCAGTAAAGGATGGTACGGCAGTGTTTGCTTCGCGCTGGACTTGGCGGGGGCACTGCCGTGCCCCCTGATTTTTTCAGATCATTGCTACAAATGTGCCGGGGGAGGGGTGTCGTCTCCCCCTTATACGTAGTATAAGGGGGAAAAAGATGCCCCTCCCACACACTCGCTAGCGTTAGGAGGAAATTGTAATAGTCTCCTAACGCTAGCGAGCTATCCACATTTAAGATATTTTACCTACTCATTGTAAACTTGGAACTCAAATTTCATATAACTTCAAGTTTTTGTTCGTACAATTTTTAGCGGGACACATCACGCTATGTAAAACTAAGGATCGTACCCAAGGTACGGGTGCAATATATACAATGAAAAAAAAACTTTTGAATATCCATTTTCGAGTGTTTTTATAGTTATAACATCCTAGTTCATTTATTCTTTTTTTACAAAAAAAGATTCTTTATATTTCCGAATCCCTTGTCTTCAATTCTTTTTGTGCATGATTTACTCAGGGTTTTAATGATTGAAACAAAACTAAAAGAATAAAATTGATTTATTTTTTGGTTTCAAATTAGTGTTTTGTACAGAATGCTAGGATTTTTTAACCGCTTTTTCCCTAGAACAGTGCACTTAATTACATATCTTCAAAGGAAAACAATCATTCGCATCAAACATGTTTACTTATCACTTGTCGAAGCATTATTGGCAAGCAGCCAACTGTGGCATCCATTTCGAATCGAGTGAAAATTATAAAAAATTCAAAATGAAATGGTGAAACGTGATGTTTTTAGCACCACCTATCTGGTAATATTTAAATTGTTGTAGCACATGTTGGCTACTCCGGTGAAGAAATTGATCTCTGAAGATCAAAGCAGAAGATAAAAGAAATTTCGGCTATTGATACTCATTGTAATTTGAAGTCGAATTACTTTTATGAAACGGTAGTTTTTATAATTATCGAAAATATTCAATGCAGAATATTTAAGCTTACTTTTATTTAAAATGTCGGTCAAAGTGAAATAGTTCATTCGTTTACATATTTAGTTATTTATTAAATATCTTGTACATTCAGTTGCTAATTAAGTTACACTCCTGCTTTTGAAAGCTTCGTTTATTAATTCACATTTTCTTTTAATTCTCGTATTTTAATAAATTAATTCATTTATTAGTTTTAAAATCCATATTTCTTTTAGTTATGCGTTCAAAAATAAATCAAATCAAATTTTTAATCAAATCAAATTTAATCAAATTTTTAATCGGAAGATATTTCATTAGAAAATTTTATTTTTTTACTTTGCCCCATCAAAGTGGAATATTTTCCTTTTTTTTTGAATGCACAAATTTACTGCCAAAAATAAAATTTTCTTTCAGTATAGCAGTTTGTTCATTTTGAAAGAAGTTATCTTAACTATTTCAGTCTCGCATCCCCCAAATTGTCGGTCCTTTCAAAATTCGGTTTCATATTCGCATACCACCCTGTGCATAAGAATACACCAACTATATATACAGAACTCTTTGATTTCGTCTCTTGTTTCAGAAGGCGGGGTCCACCCTGAAAAATGCTTGAGCAGCCAGTTTCAGTGTTCGAGGAACGGTCACTGCATTCCTGAATCCTGGCGCTGCGACGGTGAACACGACTGCGAAGACAGTTCCGATGAAAAAGATTGCAGTAAGTGTTTCATGTTGATATGAATTAAAGAATCATAGTCTGGCTCTGGTAATTCCAACTCTGGATTATGTATTAAGCCAGAGTTTCTGAGCCTTATATCTATCTTCACAAAATATTAGGTAGTGAACCGTTGCTTAAATTGCCTTTTAATGTGACCAACTCAGCATTGCATTTAAATGTAACAATTTTTACCTGTGAACGTACTGGTTTCATGGGCGCCCATATGGGTCGAGGGGGGGGGATGGGGGCTCAATCCCTCCCTCTCTTAGAAATTAGAACTGTGCTTTTAGCACTTTCTTTGCAAAAATGTAAACATTTCTCTAGCAATCAATAAGTTATTTAAAATGTCGAATTTTAATAACCAAAGTGTGTACCGAAATTGGTTTCCATGGAGAAAATATCCTGGTAAATCATGGAAAAAACATCTGAGCGCCCCCCCCTTAAAATTTCGCATATAGGCGCCTATGACTCGCTTAATTTGAGTCCATAGTCTTTTCAACCCAACTGACACAAAACTAAATACACCTGATCAATGTATGTTCTGTACCTCAAAGATTAATTTTATAGTAACATGGCAGGGACAGCTAAAAACCCTTTGTTTTAGGCTTGACTTCATTATTTAAATCAGTCTTTTAGATACAACTGCATTATGTGAATCCTTTATTTTTATAGAATTGGTTTAATTTTTGTTCTGAAAGAACAATTTACCGGGTGATTATAAAAAAACTTTGCCAACATCTGCACTTCTAGCGTCCGTTCTATTTAACCGATCAAGATGATATTTCAAATATAGTTCTTTTGAGATATGCGCTCGAGATTCTGTGAATGGCAACACAGTGGCCCTCGCGGTTAGAGTTACAGTGACAGAAAATCGAAGTTTTCGAATGGCAACGCCTACTTTTTACCATCGCAAAATGTTCAGCACATGCGAAAACCCTAAATAGCGTTGAAACGGTACCGATATGTCCGAAAACCGACGTGTTATACACATACAAACAGTTCTTCAAGGCGCACGGAGGAATAATGCATACGACAGAGACAAGACACTGCTCAATGATAAGAACACATAGAGAAAAAAAATCTTTATTAATTTTAAACATTTTCCACATGAGTGCCATCACAGCCAATTACGTATTGCATGCGGGAGACGGTGGACAATGTCGCTGCACGCAACATGGTACGAGGGATTTTTCCAATCTCACGCCGTATAGAATCCTTTAAGTCCGACAATGTTTGAGGATTGCACAGATAAACTCTGGATTTGAGATAGCCCCAAAACCAGAAATCCATAGGTGTCAGATCTGGGGATCGCGCAGGCCACGGAAAAGGATAATGGCGTGAGATGATGCGATCACCAAAATGCTGATCCAGGAGCCTTTTAACTGACCTCGCTATATGTGGAGGTGCGCCATCTTTCATCCAAACAATGTCATTGAGTGCATTCAGCCGACGCAACTCCGGTAAGACATAATTTTCCAGCATGGCTGCATACCGACGGCCCGTTACAGAACATGTTGCAAGGCCAGTCGGGGTCGTTTCCTCAAAGAAGAACGGACCCAGAACAAATGTAGCTGTAATGCCGCACCACGCAGTCACTTTGGCGTCATATAATGGTACTGGCGCCACAGCATGAGGATTCGTCTCTCCCCAGTGCACACAATTCTTTGTGTTAATGCTGCCATTTAAGGTGAAATGCGCCTCGTCCGTCCACAGTATGCGAAGTGGCCAATCGTTATCCGCATCATATCGTAACAAAAATTCATTTGCGAAGTCCATTGCGAATTCATTTGTTGTGGGTCACCCGGCTCCAACATCTGGACGCACTGGAACCGATAGGGAAACATGTGAAGTACCGAGCGCAAGAGCTTGCGGACCGTTGAGTTCGGAATATCCAACACGCGCGCTATGCCTCTTGCGGTGTCTGTGTGTCCTGTAGTCACTGTATGGTGCACTTCCATGACAACGTCCTCAGAAAAGTTGGCCGTCCGGAGCGCTGTTTGTCACAGGTGCAGCCTGTATCTTCGAATTTCCGCACTAAATCACGCAGAGCTTGCAGAGTACATGGGCCGCGTCGTTGTCGATGATTGCGGCGATACACACGCAAGGCTTCCGCAGCGTTCATCCCATTTTGGTAATAGAGTTTGATCAATTCACCGCGAACTTTCCTCGGAAGACTCATATCGTCAGCATGTGCGAGTTCCCGAATGACGACTTCGCATACCCGCTTGGTATTTTATAGGTTTCCTACGCTGAATATCTGGCGACCGGCGTTCTGTGATTGGTTTCTTGACTCTGTCACATGCAAATTTATTGCGTGCGCCCAGATCGTGTTTTATTGGCCGGTTTTCAGAACTCTTTTGTGTTTGCAGAACACGTCCGTTTTTAGACATCGGTACCGTTTCAACGCTATTTAGGGTTTTCGCATGCGCTGAACATTTTGCGATGGTAAAAAGTAGGCGTTGCCATTCGAAAACTTCGAGTTTCTGTCACTGTAACTGTAACCGCGAGGGCCACTGTGTTGCCATTCACAGAATCTCGAGCACATATCTCAAAAGAACTATATTTGAAATATCATCTTGATCGGTTAAATAGAACGGACGCTAGAAGTGCAGATGTTGGCAAAGTTTTTTTATAATCACCCGGTATTTCCAACTCGCTGGAAGCATTACTTGACTATTTTTCTCAATTGAACCTTGACAGTCTAGAATTAACTAATCGAAACTAAATGTCTAGTTTCAACAAAAATAGAGATGGCAGCCGATTCAAATATAACAGGATAGTTCCTACAACACTAGCATGTCCATAGGCTTGTTGCAGGCTAAAAACATGCGCATTCAGCAAATAGGAGACCCCCCACTTTGGTCAAGTGTCCTAGAGCTAATCCACACTTTCAAGCTTGATGCTGTTGAGGTTATGGTCTGAATGTCTTAGGCTCTTAACTCTGTCTACTGAGATTTTAATTCAAGAAAAAATGTCAATCAGGTCCAATAAAACGAAGAAATGTCCTAACTTGAAATTAAACTATAGGTGAATTGGTGCTCCTACACCTGAAAGCTTTCTCTTAAGAACACTGAAACTAAACAATTTCAATTTTCTGCTAAAGGTTTAGAAACGTTTATAGAGAATTCCCAAAAACAGTTCAGAACGGACATGTGTGGTTCTGATTAGTACCGCCTCAGTTACTGCCTACTTTTTTAATTTATAGTTTCTTTTGCTGTGAAAGACGTAGATAGTACGTCGAAATGATTTCCACCCGTTAAAGACCGATTCGCATTTTTAGGAAACTCTACTACTTGTAGTGGCTTCACATGCAAAGACAATCACTGCATCCCAAAAAGGTGGAGGTGTGATGGCCAGAGAGATTGCCGTGATGGTTCCGATGAAGTAGACTGCCCAAATGGTGAGCATTTTTTCTGATCTTATACCTCGTAACTTTATTTCTGAATAATATACAGGGTCTCCGAAAAGTCCTTGACATTTGTAAAATTTACAGGAAAACAAATTTTACCGATATGCCGTTTGCTTCATAACACCTCAAAGGTTCAAGAATTTTGACATCATAAAAAGAGGGTAAAAACAAAATTATAAGTAATCGCTGTATCGTCACAGTGAGATGTTTCATTTTTAACACGCTTTTATTAGCTTCACTTGTATGTTTGTAACTCTACTTTGGACTAAGAGTTAGTGGTTTATTACTGTTAGTACATTCCACCACTTTATGAGCGTTCGTAGCCGAGCGGTCTAAGGTGCGGGTCTTCGCTGGCGTCCACCTCCGGGAATCATTGGGCTTGCGTTCTAATCTTGTTTAAACAGAAATTAAAGTTATTATTTTGCTACTTAATTTTCGCCCACTTTCTGTGATAGGATTCTTTTAAAATTTGGAATAAAACCTCAGACCCGATGACAATGCAATATCCTATAATAAAATTAATTTAACATAAGTTATTAGTTTATTCTAATTAACACGTTTTTATTAGCTTAACTTGTATGTTTGTGGGTCCAACTTTCCTTTGGACAAATAGCCTGTGGCTTATTAGAATTACTTACAACGTACAAATCAGAGCTGCGAATTGTAACAATGTTTGCTCATGAACTTACCAGAAAGCATTCAAAATGTTTGATGCAAATAATGCAATAGAATACTAAGATACATTCCATTATAAAAATCGAACACTCACAAAGATTTCATTTAAGAGCTACAAGTGTCAGCAATATTTAGTATCTAAACCTTATTTGAAATAAAATAATAGTTAAAAGAACACGCTTTTATAGCAAAATGAACTAAAAAGTTAAAAATAATCTTTGGATGACTAGTATATGAAGTCATTGACCAAACACTTAATTTTACTGTAATAAAGAAAAGCGTGGGGCTGCATTTTTGCATGGATAAAAAGTGGAAGAAATTTAAGACAAATGATAAGAAGCCCCCACGCTTTTTCTATTACATTAAAATGTGTTTGGTCAATTACTTTATATACTTGTCATCCAAAGATAATTCAACTTTTTAGTTCATTTTACTAAAGCGTGTTTTTAGTTTATTTAAACAAAGTATGGCAACGGCCCCAGTAACAGACATTCTTAAGACGTCACTCTCGGGTTAACTCGATTTTCCGAGCCTTTTAATGTATTCAGACTTAAAACTATTTTTCTCTCATGCAACTACATTTCATCTAGCATTTGGCTGCTTCTGGTTGTTCTGAATAAGTCAATTCTATTTTTATTTGCTCAATTTCAAAAAAGGTCCGACCCTCAGTTGTCCACCAGAAAATCAGATACCCAGTAACATAAGATGAAGAAAGGATAAGTTATGGTCAAAATTCACTTTCTCTTCAAAATGTACGATTTCCTTATTTTAGGATCTAAAGCCTTATTTAATTCAAATGAACATGAAACACCGGCAGACCTCGTGGTGGCTGTTCATAACCTTCCACCATTGTCTTGTAAATACCAACTGGCTCAAACTTCACTCTGATAACACTGGATGGTTTCACCGAATTCATGGGTCACAGCAAAATCGGTTTTACCCTTGTCTGTTACTGGTGCCGTTACCCTAATACCTTTCATTACCAGAGTTAAATGTGTTTAGTTTGTGGATATGGAAGGAACTACCATTTAGATCTGGTTCGAGCAGCACACATTGCACTCTAAAAATGAAAGGGAGTGCTTCCTGTTTAAAAAAAAGATTAAACATCTCACGTGACACTTGTGTTTCTTACTCTGACGATACAGATTACTTTTAATTACCCTTTTTTAAGATGTCAAAGTATTTTTGAACCTACGAAGTATTATGGTGCAAACCGCATATTCATTCGGCAACTTGTTGCTTTTCTTCGAATTTTTAAAATGTGCCAATTATCTTCAAACTTCCTGTGTTGGTACCGGAAGGATTGAAGTAACTTACCGTTTATGTGTTAACCTCTTAAAAATGTGAAATGTGGTCTAGGTAAAACTCTGATTATAACTGAACCACGGAGAGATGGCGAATGAACTAGACGGACATAGCTCTTCATTTTCAGATAGGTATGATCAGCGACTGCACAAAATCGGTAAAGGTTTTACTGCTTGCGCATTTTCACCGATCCTACAAAAATAGGATATTCCCTTCTCCCGCCCACTTAATCCGCCATCTCCATGAAAAAACTATTAAGAGTCGGACCTGTAGTGCATCGGTATAGTCAAATGCTAGTATTACGGACATGACCGGAATCAAGTCTCACCCGTAGTTGAAAGCAAAAACGTCAAGCTAGTTGCATCTTGCCTATCGCACTCCTAAAAGAAATGCGGCACAACTCGGGAAAAAAACCGAAAAGATTTTTTGCAATTAAACTATTTTCGTGATTTGATCTCTAATATTACAATACACATAAGCATTATGATGTGATGTTTTAATAGTTTTCTTGTTTAATGCATATTTGAAATTCGAAAATTTAAGTGAATTTTAATGCGTCACTATGGGTTATATTGCTTTTACGCCCCCACGCACCAGTTATGCAAGCTCTCAGAGTTTTGTGGCAGGGCAGATCATAACATTTAGATTTTAAATCAATAGTTACTATGCTTTCCAAAATTGAGTTGGTGTCGCTTTCATTGCCGGGGTGCAATACGTAGTTACATTCCGTAAACGGTGTGCATTTGGTAAAACATAGAACAGATTTTCCAAACCATAGAATGCCTCGAATTCGATCGATCTTGTTTCTTTTGGGGCTCAGGTTATCACGGTGGTCCCGATACTAGGGTTCTGATAAGTTGACCTATGGCCTTGACGATGTTTATTTCTTTTTAGAATTCATTAAAAAGGGGTGCATTGTCCAATTTCAGTTAATGCTTAAGACAACTTGAATTTCTCGGATCTTTCCCTTACAAACCGTTAATTAAAAAAATTAGTAACGGGTAGCAAACAGCTCGTTATGGCTATCTAGAGAAAGTCATTCACGCTTATTAGCAATCATTCTGAATTTGCCGTAACTGAGATGGAGGTCACTGGTAGTCTAATTTTGCACATTAGCAAGGACATGCAAACTACTGATTTGCTAAATTTTTATCAACTAACTAGAAGCCATTGCCTGTTTGATATTTTGATTGTTGAAATGGTAACCCCAACTCCAGTGGATTAACCGTAAAGTCCAGTAGATAGCGTTCATATAGTTGATAATTTTTTAGTTTCTTCCTTCCCCTGAAATTAGTCTTAAAGCTTGACCGCGAAGAGAAGACTGACCTTGAAGCAAGAGTATCATTTGTATCGTCTGTAGTAGGTCGATTGTTATTTTGTAATAGATAGGATCAGCGAGAACTACTTACTTTTAGGTGCTTTCTGGTTGGTTCTACCTATTACAAATGATACAAAATGAGGTTTCGCTTCAGAGTCATCCTCCACCTTTTCTCCGTCCTTCGTTTCGTGGAGAAGCTTTACCAGTAAAACAGTTGTTACCGATAGAGCGATTGTCACAATATAACCCATCATGTTAAACATTACCAAAGCAAATTATCATGCCGTGGCGCGAGTTTCATTGTTCGCGCGTTACTCTATCATCGGCTATTTTATGTATGAGGATTGTGAAGATATCAGCTTTAATGATAGTTTTACTATATTCAGCTCTTATTGCTATTCCTGGCTAGTGATTACTAAAATTTCAAACTTGTCCATTCCACGAAAAACTGTCATTTTGTCCTGCACGTGACGCTTCATAAATTTCATTAAAAATAATACTTTAAAATATTAATGAACGAATTTTTTCTGCTTAAATTACAAACTGACGCGATTTTCTGAGCAAAAAATGTCATTACCCTTTGAAGTTATTACTTTATAATGAAATATATGATCTGTCACGTACGGGACAAAGTCTACTTTTTCTTGGAATGGCCCAAATGCTATTTCTGAATGCCGCCTAACGAGAAGTCCCGAGGCCTGCATGTAACTCTGCCTACTCGAAGCCGATTAAAACTTGACCACGAAAAAAGGGCGGATGACCTTGAAGCAAAAACTTCATTTGTTTATTGTTTTGGGATAGGATTAGCGAGACCATGCTTCTTACTATTCGGTGCTTTCTGGCAAATTCTACCTATTACAAATGTTTTGCTTCAAGGTCATCAGCCTTCTTTTCGTGGTCAAGCTGTACTTGTAGCTTTCTAACCTAATTAGAATTTAAACATAAAATTCCAGTTTCTTGATTCGGATTTTTAATGTTTTGAAAAATTGTTTTTTAACCCTTTGTGTGCCATAGGTTCTAAAGTAGAATATTTTTAGAGTTGGAAAAATGGCACTTTTTATTAACTTTCTAACGTCTCAATAACATCATTAAAAGTTTTAATTTTTAAGTTATTAGTATTCGATGAATTATGAACTTTTATTAAATATATCATGCAATTACCCTTAAAGAGAAGGGAAAATCAGTCATAGTAAAATAAAATAACCAAATTAGGCTTTTGTGAAACAACCTGAGCAGAGTTCTAATAACACATTTGGATTTTCAGCCAAGAAATGTACAGAGTCTCAGTTCATGTGTGGGTCAGGTTCTTGCCTGAATCTGACCCAAGTTTGTGATGGGACTAAAGATTGCCCTGATGCAAGCGATGAAGGAAGTCATTGCGGTGAGTTCTCATGTCTTGAATTGTGAAAATGATTGTTTCAATGCATAGCAGAATTTTTTCCCCCATATTTGCTGGGCCGGTAGAAGTTTTTTTCATCGGTATGCGACGCTGATCAAAAAACGAAATATTTGAAAACATTTGGATACTCGTAAAACCTAAATCGGCATAGAGAAAAGCTTTAAAAATAAGATGCTTATAAAAGAACTACCTGTGTATTTGATCCCAGAAGTCTTCATTAGCTAAAATTTTTTCTGCAAAACTTAGTTTCCAGCTGAGAAATACTCCGCAGACTAAAGAATCTGCAACAAGCGTCGCGGTGTCGCCCTGCTTCTGCTACATGGCCTGAGAGTTGTGTTTGAAGGTTGCAAATATCTCCTGATTAAAAACTGCAAAGTCTTTCAATTAAGATATATACTGATAAGTTGATGTCTAAGTTTACTGCAATGAACTAGTTTTTGAAGTGCCTAATGCATTTGGAATTTGTCGCGTGTGGAATTTTCCAAGTTTTGGAAGTGTTAAGATTAATGTACTCAGTCCTGCGCATTCGTATCGATTTCATAAGCTCTAAATTACCAATTCTAGTTCAGAATTCTAGTAAATCTCTAGTGCAATGAATGTTTCAAGCTTTTTAATCGCTGTTCAAAGATTTGAAGTACTCTAGCTATTTTCTTTCCGTTTTCACATTAGACGGTTTGAAACCCAATGAAATGGAGTTAGCTGCTTTGCAAATATGGGCAATGAATCATCCATAGTTCGGGCAAGCCAAACCTGACAGTACCTCAATGCTGTGATTAAGACCTGCGTAATCTTCACAATGGGTCCAGGTTAGGTTTGCCCCAACTATAATTCAAGAACACATGCGCCATCAATCAACAGAAAGTACTCAAAGTGACACCGGCATCGGAAAAAGAGTTCAAGTATTTGGTTTTCCACACTAAAAGATCATAGCAAAAATTAAAATTTTCAATGCAAAAAGTGCAGTCTTAAAATTTCTCGGAATCCGGGTTTCTCTATTCTATAATTAGGCATACCTCGAACGTGCCTAAAATAGAAGCTTAATGACAGATCCAATTTCTGCTCATACAAAGTTAATTAGGAATGTAGAATACCTGATTACATATATCGGCATGTTTTTAGGTTTGTATCCGTATTTTGTTTTAAGGGGATCCGGGACACAAATTTTGCAATTTTTTTATTACTTGAAAAACTCTTTTCTTTTGCTTAAAAGGACGTTTGAATAGTGTTCCTATCTTTATTAGAACGAAAGATATAATTATTTTTGTTGCATACACCTAACAAATGTGTGTTTTACTTTAAAACTTTCAACGCGTTTTTCTCCATGATGCATTTTTTCCCCAATTTCTTGCATTCAAACTCTTATAAGTCAGAAACCGATGAATATAAAGTAATGAAGTTCGGAGCATATCTTTTTCAAGCAGTTTAATTTTTATTCGGCGAATTAAAAAAACGTTTACTGCAAAAAATAAGATTTTTCAAAAGTGTCTTCGAATTTTTCGAAATTTTTCTTCAAATTTTTTTTCATTGAATCAATATTTTTAAAATCGCCCAAAAAAAATTAAAGCTTAGATATTTTTGCATAATTTTTTGAAAAAATTAAATTGATCAAGAATATTTGTAGTTATAGCAATTTAAAGCAACCCCATTTAAAAAAAAAATTAAATTTAAATAAATTTTTTTTAACCATTAATGCTATGATTTTGCTCATTAAATAAATGTGAATCGGTGCAAAAAATTTCAAAACTCTAAAATATTTAATACAGAAATCTTCGAAATGTATCCCGGACCCCCTTAAGCTTAGTTTTTGCTCTGCTAAGTTACTTTATTCGTTGTGATGGAATTTCAGAATCAATGTTTCGTAATTTAAGGTAAAAGAATCAAACTATTGTTTAAACCTCTATTTTCGAAGTAATTGTCGGTTGCTAAAATGGTATAGCAAACTGAAGTTTCATGCCTGGAGAGCGAATAATGAGATCAGTACTATTTTCAACCTTTTCTCAGTACTATCTTCAACCTTTTTTTTTTTTTTGAAAGAGCATGCTTAAAAACATAGGATTTGACCATTTTAGAAGTAATTTTACGAAGTTTAATATTTTTTACCAATTTTAGTCGGTGCGCACATCCAATTTCATTTCTTACGCTTCTGGACATATCACAAGAGATGAAATGCTATTCACTGTCAATAGCGCTGAGCGCAATATTTATTTTGCTTCTTAATTATCATAATCTGGACTGGAAACGTGGTACAGCAAGAGTAAGCATTTAACGCGACAGTAGAGTAGCGAGCCGAAGTTAATCACTTGGTGACGTTGTAAAGACTACGGCTTGATTGAAAGATCGGACATTTGAAGAGAATTAATTAAAAAATTAAACGTTTTGAGAATAAGTTTTTGCGCTCCATGACTTTCCGCTTATTCTATCAAATTCAGTGACTGAAATTACTACTTTTGACTGATTGAACCAACCCCATTGCAATTTTTGACTTCAAAATCTCTTTCAGGAGACACCTGTGCTAATATTTCATGCTCTCAAAAATGCAGAAACACCCCAAATGGTCCTGAATGCTACTGTGAAAGTGGTTATAAGTTAAAGAAGGATAACAGAACTTGCTTAGGTAGGAAAGTGGGTTTTTACAAGATGTATAATCCTTTATCTAAAGGCCCAATGTAAAACAGTTATTTTTCAGATATTGATGAATGCCAGACAGAAGGGTTCTGCAGTCATAATTGCACAAATACAGAAGGAGGCTACAAGTGTTCTTGTTTATTTAGATACAAATTGGTAAACCGAACTTGTCAAGCAGATGGTAAGTCATTTTGGCCTTTGATGTATTTTAATGCTCAAGATTGATTTGCAAGTATGCAAGTGAGAGAGTTTATTCCAGTAGTTAAGATAGAAATCGATGTCTGCAAAATGTTGTTTGCCTTTCAACTAGACTTTGGGTTTTGTATTAATTCTATGCTCGAAAGTTTTATCTGTAGCAATTTTAACCGTTGGATTAAAAATTTTATAATCTTAACTATATCGAAAATTTGTACAGAATTAAAATAGTAGGTGCCTCATTGCTTATTTCAATATATCATTTTAAGACTGGCGAGAACTAAATGCATTTTTACTTTTTTACATGGTAAAGGAATTATTGTATTCGCGAAAAAAATTTCACCCAAAAATCGGCCTTAACTTCAATTTTGCTAGCCCCCGAATGAATAGAAAGTCTTTTCAACCCAACCTCACGTGGATATATGCTTAAGAACGTATAGGCACCCGAAATATCAGTTTTGACGATCCCAGAATTAAGTTTTCTGCTGACGTTCGTATGTGTGTATGTATCTCGTATAACGCGAAAACGGAATGTCCTAGAAAGTAGAGATTTGGTACATAGGCTTCTAGTGGGATCTAGTTGAGCACCTCCCCTTTTGGTTGCATTCAGATGTTCCAAAGGGGGTCTTACGTTTTTTTTGGGAGAAATTGTTTATTTAAATGCAGTCTCAAGTGGTGTAATAATTTGGCGATCAAAAGCTTGGCGATATATCGCTAAGTTCAGTCGCCAGTTTGGTGTCAAATGTAGAGTTTTTTTAAATCCACATCAATTATCAATCATTAATCACTTTTTAATTGTGATTTTTATTTTGGCCAGTGTTAACCATTGAATCAAATTCAAATTGTCAATATTGGGAAAATTAATCTGTATAAATTTTTGTGCTTCGGTTCGCAACAAATTTGATATTTAAAGCGTTTCTTTGCATGCTCCAAGGTACTATTATCATTAAATTGGATCAAAATAAAGTCATGTGATGCACATATCAGCTCGTTTAAATTACTAAACCAGATGTCTACGTTGCATCTTTGAAATTTTGCGGTGGAACTTTTTGAAACATTTTGCTCCTTGGAATATTTTCACTCGGAGTTAAAGCAAATCAATTTTTAATACGTTAAAGGCAGCTTTAAAAGCCTTCGCTAAACCAAAAAAGATTTTATTTCGCCAACTTTTTCGACCTGTTATTAGTTAGAAAGTTCAGAATGTTTGTTTTAACTGAAATTGGTAAATCTTCAGTAAACTTGTACCTGTAACCGGACAAGTTCCATTGAAGTCCACGTCGAAAGGCATAAGTACGTTTTGTACCGAAGAAAGTCTACAAATAGAAATTTTAAATGGAATTGAAAGCTATTATGGATGTGTTTTCTAGTTTACCGACGCATATCGAAACTAGAATACCGTTTAGTTCTGATTTGTTTTCAAAATGCTGTAAAATTCTGCGTCAGAAGCATTAAGAGATAAAATGGAGGGAGTGAAGTTTCATAAAACCAAGAAACAAAGTCACGTGATCGATTTTAAAGCACAGCATTGGAAGAAATCTGTTTTCTTTTGCTTGTTTCAGGCAAAACGTGCCAACCATTCGTCATTGTGCAGTCACGTGACGTGGGGTCTGTGGGTCAGTTTTTGCTAAGCCAGTGATTGGACTTGCTCCCTCCATTTTAGTTCCTGCTCTAAGGTCAGAAGCTATAAACAGCTTTGATTCTGAAAATACAAATCAAAGGGTAAATGCTTTAAGATCTCAAAGTATTCATTCCGTTCAATCTGTACAAATTAAAGATAAGAGCTGCTCATAAGTCAATAGGGGTTAATTCAATAATAAAATATTTTATTCTATTCAAAGCAGCTTTCATCACCGGATGTCTATTTCGTAAGTCAGTCTTTGACTTTACTTTTTTAGGTCCCGAACCATTGTTAATCTTCTCAACCTTGCAAGAAATTCGTGGTATACACTTAAGGACCAATCGCTATTTCTTAATTCAAAAAGCCATTTACAAAGCTGCTGCAGTAGATGCCGATCCAACCGATCAAACAGTATATTGGGTTGAAATTTCGAACAAATCATCTGTTTACTCCACGAAATTGGATGGTTCTGAATTAACTACAATTCTCAGTAGTGGTAAGGATTTTCCCTCAAACTTTTCTTTGCAAAAGTGTGAAAGAAAGACTGTTTAGAACTAATTTCTTGTAGGACTTCAGATTCCTGAGGACATAGCTGTAGACTACATAGGAAGGAATCTGTACATAACAGATTCAGGGTTAAAACAGGTGCTCGTTTGCAAAATAGATGGAAGCATGTGCCACGTTATCCACAGCACAGATATAGTGAAACCACGTTCTCTCAAGCTGGATCCTCCAGAGGGGTAAGAAGTCTAGTTTTGAAACCATTATAGTCCGTTCGTCTCAAATTATTAGCTACATTTAGGTTGAGAATTTTTAGTTTTAAAATTGTTGCTGCGGTTGTACACTTGAGTACAGAACACTTCAGTACTAAACACTCATAAACTTTTGGACTATGTTTAACTTTTTAGTGATTTTAGAGTACTGGTGCTATCAATCGGAATTTATTTAACAAGCACTCCCTTTTTCTGTCTTTAAGGGGGTTAGTACCTTATATACGAGTAATGTTAAATAGCTAAATATGTACCTTTTTCTTAACTTCAATTTTCTATCGTTAAAATTTTTTCAGTTTTCGATAAATTACTCTCCAGAATGACATTTTAAGGAAATTCTGTTAATTTCATGATTAAATTTTAACCAATAGTTACTACTTAAATGTAAAAAAAATTACCATTAAAAATAGGACTTCAAGAAAGTTCTAAAGCAAAAATTTCACTTCATTATTTGACCTATAAATAAAATGCGATGAAAACTTCCAAGGATTTTTTTTTTGGCTTATCCTAGGAAAATGAACTCTAGTTTTTAAAATAGACGTTTTGAAAATCTAGTTTGAAAGTCAAATTGTTTCTTAAATTTTAGTACATTCCTGCCCCACTAATACTTAAATTTAGTTACTTTTAATCTACGTAGAAGCATGAATTATGTATCTCTAGATTTGAAAATTTTTTAATTATATAAAACTGAGTTAAGATTTTAGGGCACCAACTCTCCTTAAATTGGTATCAAAATTTCAAACGTGGGTTCGCACACACTTAAGCCTCTCCATATTTTTTACTTGTTTTCAGATTTCAATTTATAAATATAAGAGTATCAGGAAATGCACTCTTTAGATTTACGTAAATGCTATTAAAATTGATTTTAATACGGCTTTAGCAAAACTAAATTCCACTAATTTTCAATCTTACTGTTCAGAAATATTTACTTTAAATTCTAAAATGTTTAGTAGGGGAGGTTGGAGGTACCATAATGTAGTTGTACTCCCAAGACAGAATTTAGAGAAAGTATGCAATGAAATATGGAATATCACATGTATGCAGTTAAAAGTTTGTTTTGAATTAATAGATATTGATCATTGAATAATCAAAAACGCAACTCAAATAAAACACACAAAATAATACATTACTCATATAAAACTCAAATAAAACTAAATACAGCAAAGATAAAAAAAAAAGCCGAAGCTTTCCAACAAGATGACATTTTGCAGTGGTTAATCTCTACTACGACGTTGCCATACAGGTTAACGAAAGTATGATACTTTTTAATTGTGGATATCATGGTCCCACTAGATGGTGCTGGCGCTTAACGGGCCTTGGCGATTTATTACTTTTCTGTGTTAAATCAATGCAGCTCATGCATCCACCAATCAATGTCAATGTTTCAGTTTATTTTTGATTGGACGTCGCTTATTTTGACCGTAAGAGGCACTACAGGATCCCCTGCATCGACCAATCAATGGCAACATAACGGAAACACAGGTTCCCTATAGCGCAAGCAATCTTTGTTGCCATGAGTTTCATTGATAGTCACTGAAATGTCGTAAGAATTAAGTAGAGCCATGTTTGGTACATAAAATATAGGAAATTAAAAACTTGTCCCTCTGTTCCTTGTTAGCTCAAATCACACGCTTTTAAAGCACTACATTGGTTTTTTGTCAATTCGAACTGTATCTTGCTTCAATTGGACTAATTTTCCTGCTGTAAAATTTTTAATCTCTGGTCTGATAGCTCCTGCTTTTCTGCTTTAATCAATTTAACTCGAGGAATAATTTTAAACTAGAAAATTACCCATCAAGGTATGACTGGTAAAATTTGAGTCTACATTTGAACGAAGCCATTGCCTGTTTGGTGATATTTTGACGTTTGATATGTTATCCCTAACTCCAGTGGATGAACCCTAAACTCCAGTAAGTAGCTTCCTTGTTGACCATTTTTTAGTTTCTTCATTCCCCTGAAATGAGTCTTACCGGTAGCACAGTTAAATTACCGGATCGAGTTCGGACTTGTCACAAAGCCTTCCTGCGTGTTAAAAATTACCAAAATATATAATCAAATGATCATGCAGTGATGAGAGTTTTAGTGTTGAAACACGCGGGTTACTCGTTCATCGGCTATTTATGAGGATGTTTCTACAGGAAGTTTTCAAATTAATTGAGCGACGGAAGTTCATAATGCACTTCCAGTAGCCGTATCTCCATGCGGTTGGAGTATTGCTACGGCAAATCAATCGAACTCAACTCTCTCTGAATCAATTTCAGGGTCCTTTACTGGAGTGACTGGGGAGAAGGTACTGCGGGTATATACAAAAGTGGTATGGATGGCTCGAACAGGATAACTTTAGTATCGACTAACATCTTCTGGCCAAATGGAATAGCAGTTGATCACACAACAAACCGCCTCTTCTGGACTGACGCTCAACTGCATACTATAGAATCTATTACTTTGGATGGAATTAATAGAAAGGTTTGTATTGTGTCGTTATTTATCTTGGATTTTTTCAGGGTAACTAGAAAGTTCCATTGGCGATAAATTAGAATTTTGAAACAACAGTAAGTGTACACCTTTTTAAACAGTAAGTGTGAAATCATTGTTTTATTTTTTAAAATAAAGTTGGCTACGCAAAGGCTAATACACTAGATTCTTTATACAGAAAGGAAAATGTTAAATTTAATTCTGTTTAGAATTCGAGGTTCTCATTCTAACGTTTTATTATCGAAACGTAATGTAAGTCTCTTTGCTGTATTTGTTCCAGTATTATATAGTTGGAGTAATTTAACCCTAGGCGAAAATTTTTATTCTCATTTTTACCTTTAAGGGGATTAGGTTCGTACCTGACTCCCGAACCTTCCTCTAAATTTTCATATACGAATTCGAGCTATTTTTTGAATTTCCGAAACAAAATTAGTCAGAACGAAATACGACTATATATTAGGCCAGTGCTTCGCACTTAGTTCAAGTTGCAATTCTCTTTCAACCAGCTTCTGATTCAGAATTGGAGGGGATGTCAAAGCGCAAGTAAGGGATCTTTAGCAAATATTTTAAATTATATGTCCTGAAAATGCAGTTCTCACTTACGAGAGAAGAAATTAAATTTCAGATGTGGACGGGTGCTTGTAGTGGGTTGATTGCTCAGAGTGAGTGTCAATATGTGTTAGGTCTAAGATAATTCTCTTATTAGGAGATAAAAAGAACTTTTCATAATAAACATCCGAACACTAAGTTTAACTTATGTACTTGATGGTTTTTCCGCCTAGAGTAATAAATGAAAATGTTTTAACTCCTAGTTAGTGGAGGAAATTCGAAGACATAAGTACTTGATATGTAAACAATTTTTCTATTTACAGGTAATCATTAAAGATAGCGTGTATCACCCATATTCGCTTACGGTGTTTGAAGACAATTTGTATTGGACTGATTGGAACACATTTTCTTTGGACGCTTGCAATAAATTCACTGGGCGAAAGACTACTCTCATGGTTCGGGAAAATGGAAAACATATCATGGGAGTTCACGTTTACCATCCAGTCCTTGCTCCTGCAGGTAAAAATAAAGTTAAACAAAAGTACAAAAAATGAAGACAACTTAGTCCTTTACACAAAATACTCAGCCCTAAATTGAATTATCTTTTCAACTCAAATCGTGTCTTTAGTTTTGTTGAATCGTTTATTTTACAGGTCGTTAGAAATCGTCTCAAAATAGATTTAAATTAAAACCATGCTGCAGACAAATTTCTAATTTCAGACTGTTCCTGATATATACTAGCAGCTGCTACGGAGAAGCTTAACTCAGATTCAGCTTGAAATAATTTCAGTTGCAATGAGTTAAGAAACAAAGGTATTGGCTGAGAGTAAGGCTACTCTTTGTAAAAAAAGTAATTTAACTACTTTATACTTCACAAATCAGTTGAACTCTTCATAACCGAATTAACGAGATTTTTCTCTATCTGCAAAAAAAGCCCATTAAATCGGGCTTAAGTTGCATGTTATCTCAACTTTTGTTCTTTACAACTGTATGTGCATTTTCACACATTAGACGGAATCCAGTCTATTTATTTAAGCATGAACATAGCTTCCGATGGCTATTGTTACCACGCTTTTGATCGAAATCGTGCCCTGATTAAAATTATTCGCTACTTTAAATGTTCGGTTTAATCGTCATAAAATTAACTATAATCTGTTTAGAAGCAAACGCGGATAGAAGGGAGGGGCGAAAAGGCGATCTCCCTCTTTAGCAGAGATACAGCCATATTTTCGATATTGAAGTTCCAAAAACACAATTTTAAACTATCTTCAAAGATAAGAGAAAGGGGGTTAATATTTTGGGCACATGAGTCTTGGAAATGCCTTTGAAGCCCATGTCCAACTTTAGAGGGATCGGAACACGACAATTAAGTCTTCAACAGTTTTTTAGTCATCTTAAATGGTATGAAGAGTTTCAGAGGCTCTCCTGTAAAAGTTTCGAAATTAAAGTTTACGACTATCTGTAGAATAACTTTAATAGGGAAAGAGGGGAGGTGCACTCCTTCAGAAATGAGAACTTAAGCGATCTTCCATGACTTTAGGGAGCGGAAGTTTGCGATTCATTTCTATTATCCCTTTATACGTTCTCAATCTGCTTAAATTTTCTGGATCCACTTCAATTTAGTTGAACTTTTTTAGCGCACTTAAATACTCCTATGCTTCAAATTTATTACCTTTAGGTGCGAACTTGTTTTTGTACTTTCGTTTTTTTTTGTAATACGTATTTGCTTTTCAACAAATGTAATTTTCCTTTCCAGCTACAAATCCATGTTGGGCTCACTTGTGCAGTCACATGTGCGTGCTTGCTCCTTTTAAAACTTACCGTTGCGTCTGCCCATCCGGTCACAAACTGTCAAGTGATAACAGAACCTGCATCAGTAAGTAACTTTTTGCCAAAGATTCAATTATTAAGAATACTTTGAATTAAGATGGAAATACTTTTCCATTTATCATTTTTGCAAATTACGATAAGTTTTCATTAAATACTTACCTCCCCACACATTTACTGACACTGGCAAAGAGCCATTGTTAATGACGAAGTTAGTAATAAAAATTAACTGATTTTCAAAACGATAATTTTGTTAAATTTACTTTCGTCTTAGTTTTATCAAGGAACTTTCTTAGTCTTTAGTCTTTCATTGTTTAAATGAAAAAACCATTTAATTTATTCAAGATAACAAATCGACGGGAAATCTAATTATATAAGAGCCTCGATTTGGCGTAACTTCTATCATCTATCTACTGTAGAAGAGCATGTAGCAGATTTTGTAATCTTATCAACAAGCCTCAATTTCGACACTTTCATCCCACATTGACTCTCATTTGAACTAAACTGTTCACCTGTTTTAACATTTAATCAAACTTTAAAGGTCACTAAATTTGCGCGTGCTCGCGTCAAACTGTTAAATTTCAAACGTTTTAAATAACTTTTTTAATTATATTAAAATTACATTTCAAACTCAGTACCTTAAAATTTAAAGTAACACGGTGAATAGCAAATTATATAGTAATTACTATGATTATGTATGACTTTGTTTTGTGAAGATCCTAGCCTGAAAAATTAGTCTTTAAACACAAAGGGCAGTTTTTAGTTACTTTTCTTAGCCGTTGTCTAGAAAACAGCTAAGTGAGGAAAAACTAATTTTCTAAAAGCATTAACAAATTCGACATTTGGTTTTAAGAGCAATAAATTGATCTTTATTTTGACCTCAAATTTAAGAAACTTTAGGAAACTTCTTTGTAAATTTTTTTTCGGATTATCACATTTTGATGCAAGAATTATATAAATACCTCCATAAGTCTTCCTTTAGCCAATTAACACCATACGAAAGTTGGCAAATTAAACGATATATAAAATTTAGAGACCTGAAAATTTTCAGTATTATAAAACGAATGATAAAATAGAGTAGACTAAGTTCATAGTCTTAGTCCAAATAACTCACATAGAATTTCTCTCAAGTTATTTTCAGAGTTCTATACTGCAGAGAGAAGTTAACGGTTAACACATATGCAGTAATCTTACTAAAATGAATCTTAGTGACAAGTTTACACAACGCTTACATGCTTTTGATTTTTTTTTCCAATGGATACCTAATGTATGGCTGTAAGTCTTGATGTAAATAATTACAAAGGCCCTCACACTTCTAGATTTTTAGAACTGCTGTTACCAGTAAAAATTGGATTACAATCGTCACTTTGCAATATCTACTTGCGCACATACTTCGCGCTTTTGTTATGGTGAGCAGAATATTTGATCATAATATCCACTTCGATGCAAATGGATGAACTATCATTGCATATTCATAAGTCTAAAAGAAAGCTTAAACAGAAATGTATCTGAAACTACTCGGAAACTAGTAAATTCATAGTGTGCACGGTTTCGCTGTCTAAAAGTTACCACGATGCAGATCAGCAGTGCAATTTGATGTACTGAAAATTTCTGGTATTTTTCGTAATGACCCCGCTTAGTTTTAGGTTTCTCAAGAAATTTCATGAGACGAAAATCAGTTTTTAATGCTAAGCAGCCGTCGCAATGAAACTTCATGCTCTATTTTTGGTTACATCCAACCCAGCGGTGTAATCTAAAACTTCCTCAACATACGTCATGTGTACTGTCTTCTGTTGAAGTATCTCAAAGCTTTTGCTTTAAATTCAGTTCCAAGACCTTATTTTCACTGGAATCTGAAGTACAATCTGAATATGAACTAGCACTTTTTTTAATTAAATCTTGGCAGATTGGCAATCGTAATTCAAGTTTTTTGGCTGACTTGAATCAAAATTTGTTCTAAGGAAAAATATGAAATTATACATCGACTTAAAACCTCTTTAAATTTTCAGCAAATCTTAAGTTAAACTAGATTTTTGTGCTAAAGTTTTGAATGAATACAAATAATAGTAAGAGAACATAAAACAGAAGAAATCAGTTGTATGATAAACTTTTAGATTTTGTAACAGTAAGTCTTTTGAAATACTTTTAAGCCTGCTTTACGAAATTTTCCCCTTAGCTGAAAATGGTTTATACCAAACAGTCGGCACTTCATATAGGACTCGATTATATAGATTAAAAAAGCCCTTTACTTTCAAGTATTTTTTCCATGGAATATACTTGTTATCTAATTTGAATATACGTTCTTTTCTAGTTGAGGAGAAATATCCTTCCTTGTTCGTCGCAGAAGATTCCAAAATTTTTCTTATACGTCCAGAGACGGTTGGAAGAGATGCGGTGTCTGTTCTTCCTAACACTCGGGTCGAGATGATTGGAAACGTGGAATACGACTGGAAATCCCAAACTCTGTTCATTGTGGATTTGTCCAGGCCATGCATTGATTACGTAACACCTTCATCAGAGGGGTAAGTAAAAAATTATTCACGCCCCATTTTAATTATTTATGAATTTTAGTAAATGAAGTTGATAAATAAATAAAGGGGTTGCTAATTTATCTTTTGGATTCATGAGACGCTGATCCGAAAACTCTCTTAAGCACACTGAAAAATCTGAAGCAGTGCAATGTAAACTTATTGTTAATGCTGTCAAAATATGAATTTATTGATTTATTCCAAGTTTTGGACTAGAGACGTATAAGGTACCGTACATAAGGCTTCCGTATTTGAAGAGAGCTTGGTGTGAGTTTTGGGGATACGGTGGTGAAAGTTGCGTCGGGAGAAAACAGTAATACGAGCCGTTTTCAGCAGTTCGATGGCCGGTGATCAGTCATGTATTATGGTGCATTATATTTGTAATGTTGGTTGTTTGATTGCTACTCGGCTGTTTTGCATTGGGTTCCAGCGAGATGATAATGTTTAGTGCAAAAAAACTATTCGTGTTGTAAGCAGTGTGCAGGTTTTTCTTGCAGTCTTACCAGAAAATCGCTGGCCAATTAAATTCCTAATCTTTTTCTAATTTAGATGGACCCTTTTTTTAGCTCTATTTGTTACATTGCATTTTACATGAACTGCTTTCTAAAGTAACATAAATTTTCTAAATTAAATTATAATATTGAAATCATAGCTTTAATTTCAGACTAGCCAATAATGCTAGAATAGAATTTTAGCCCTCGGCAACAATCTTTGGTTTGGAAGTATTTGATATTAAAGTCGACGAGAAGTAACATAAATTTTCAGTTTCACGTCACCAGCGCAGAACTCAATAAGTTAAGTACAACACTGCCTTCGTAGGCAGGTAAATCGCAGATTTAAGAAGATACAGAAATAGGATTTTAAGAGTTGACGAAACAAGTTTTTGATGCATAAGTCGCTAGTAAAATATTAGAATTTGACTTTCTTCTCGTGCTGTACTTTTAGCGAAAATCGAATAAACAAGTTTGTACAATAAAGTAACTGACAAAGGCAATAAAATAAGAAATGAAAAGTCTGCAGATACTGCCGTTTATCTTCCCAATATAGACTTCTGGCATTTATGTACTTTCTCTTTATTTTGAAATTTTCCTACTAGACTAATCTGCAAATTTCTCATGGTTAATAAAAAGACTGAGCAGTATGTGGGATCCAGTTCACTAGCACTAAATAAAATTGTTTGAATCGATATCAAATGGCAAATCGAGTATAATTCTGTTACCTATCTACTAAACTATTCTGTTGAAATTATTAGCTAAAGGTAAAGTAATTCTTAGTTTTGCAAATAAAATTAGTTAAAACTAACTTCATAGTATAATTCAAAATATTGAACTTTGTCTTTACAGGCATTTATTAGAAAATCATCTAATTCTTCCTGAAGATCTTGCATTTGATTGGATGAGCGATGTTCTTTACTGGGTTGATTCTGGCAAAAATACTGTGGAAGTTCTTTCGTTACGGAATCGCAACGTAACATCCATCATAACTGGTTTGGCAAAGCCTACAGCAATCGCATTGGCTCCTGCTCGGGGGTAAGTACTCTTACCAAATTACCGTATTTTCTCTCATTCGGATTTTAAAACTGTCTTAATTAGCAGGTTGAACATTGATATACGCTCTTCCAATAGTTTAGCACGGGAAGAACAAGAATTAATTTCTGGGCCAACCAAATTAAATGGGCAACGTAATGGCCCTGTAAACAACCTGTTTCTCTTTAAGGGAGATAGGACGGGCATGGGGCCCTTTGACTTATCTTTGCCAGCTCATGCTGCGAACTCCCTTGAAGTTGTGTAAACTTTTACCTTTAAACAAGTTTTATCTTGCTTCGTCCGATATTGCCCTAGCTGCAGATGTCGAGTGAACTGTATTTATGGATCAGTACTTTATTTTTGGAAGTGAGCAAAATATTTCGACTTCACTTACTTTATTCTACTCTTAAAACTACTAGACTGAAGGGCGCATATGCAATGTATAAAACAGTTTCACTTAACTAATTTACGATATCAAATTTTCACGTGTACGGAAAATTAAACGCGACGTGCAAAGTAAGACTTTCGTTGCAAAGTGCCCATGATGTATACTTCAGCAAGTGATTATTTCAGATACTAATGTCGTGTTCGGTTCGTCATTTTCATTCATATGCTTTATGTAAAAGTTTAGAACAAGCTTCGATATTAAATGGCATATCAAACGATGCCATCAGATACTGATGTCAGTACAAATGATCTTAATCGCTCTGGAAGCGGGATTTCGTTTTTTGAAGGTCATTCTATCAAGCTTCCTAGACGCAATGAAGATTGTAGATGATTGCTAGACTTTCAGGTGTGTACTAAGGCATTAAAAAGTTAAAAACTATTCCATTAGACCCCGGCATAGCCGAGATCTGGGTCGGTACAGACAGCCGTTTCTCTCATTACAACACCTTTAGCATTGGAAACAAGGATGGTGATAGTGCCTGTGTTCAGCTACTGGACGGAAAAGTTGCAACCACTGACCAAGCAGAGCCAAGGTGTCCACTTCCCATAATCTCCTCCTACGTTAGTATCACTGGTAATGAAGTGGCCGATGTCTTGACCAAGAGGCATCGTCGCGACACAACAGCAGACTAAGTCTAATTCGTTAAGGTGTTCTTGCAAGGCGACGGCACGACCGTGGGGTCGAAGATTTGCGTCAATTATTTGTGGTGAAAGAGGACCTAGTACCTTACGTGGTTCAAGTAATGCGACGCAATACTCAGAATTGAGAAAATCGATTTAAAATCGCCATGGAGTCTCTTAAGCGCTTATGAGTTTAAAATGTCAGTCTCTTGACGAGCTGCCGCTAGCCTAGTTGGTTAAGGCGCGATCTTGTGCTCCAGAGATAGCACGATCGAATCCCACTCTGGACCTTTTTTCTTTTCATTTTTTTTACTACCACAACGATTAGTGGTAACGAAGTAGTGGTAGGATGAAAAATAGCAATTGTTTTGCTGGAAGAACATAATTCGAAAAAATGATGTAAATAAATTTATGTAGGGAAGAGAAGCAATTTTAATAATTGCTCTGATAACAAAAAAATAAAGATCCGAATGTGGATGAGCAGATGTCCCTTATAACCGTAAGAGGACCACAGGTCAAAAACCTTTACTATGCAAATCAAACCGTACAGAATAACGAGCAAGAATGTTTTTCAATGAATGAAAAAGTTTGCGATCCTTGGCAAATACATTTCAGAAAAATATTGGGATGAAACGCGTTACTACAAATTGTTGCGATAGAAAAAGGTCCAGAGTAAGGATTCGATCATGCTATCTCTGGAGCACAAGATCGCGCTTTAACCAACTAGGCTAGAGGCGGCTGGTCAAGACTGACATTTTAAATTCATAAGGCGCCTTTAAGACTCCATGGTGACTTTAAATCGATTTTTTCAGAGTATTGCGTCGTATTACTTTAACCACGTAATGTGCTAACGGTTCTCTTTCACCACAAGAAGACGCAGGTCTCAGACCTCACACGGTCGTGCCGTCTCCTTGTTAGTGAGAAAAAGTGAGAAGATTGGCCACTCTATCAGGGCCTCCCTACTGAATTGGGCCTTCACTTCTTGGAGGCCTCGAAATGACCGAAATTGTGTTAGCCAAAAACTATAACTGTAAGGTTTGACTACATAGGGGCTCCCGAAAAGGTGTTTGGCGTAGGTCCCCCAATATCTTAATCGGACCTTGCACTTTATCTGTTCATTGGTATGGCTGCAAGTTTCCGTGGGTGCACACTGGAGTTTGAGGAAGATGGATCTCGTCTAGTAGCTGTCTTTCGATTTTAAGTAACATTCATGGCTTTGAGTTTGAAAAGTCTTTCCTGGATTGCTTGGGTTTCACTTCGGATGACTTTCACTCATCTTTTCTGGCTTGCGTTCACGGACTTTGAAAACAAAGCTTAAACAAACGTTGTTTTTTCCCCTTGAACTCGCTCCTAAATAAGAATTCACTTTCTACAGGGTAACAAAGAACGCATGGTGACTGGTATAATTAGCTTAACTTTGATCTTGCATGCAGGCGACCACCTTCTTCGTGCATATAGTCTTCCTTAGAAATTCGTAATCTCATTAATCAATGTGTTATGTGACACTGCTACAATTTCTTTACTTATTGCAATTTTAAAGTAGAATGGATTGCAACAAACCTCGTATACTCAATGGTCTGGAAGTTGCAATACGTGAAGAAAATGCAGTTTTACATGAAACGTTGACGAATGAGATGAGTTTCGAAGACTGTATTCACGATGCCGCCGTGTGCAGGTCGTTATCTTCAGAACGTGAAATTGTGACAATACATAAAATTAGCGCTTGCAGGGATTACTAAATTTTGCACGCGATCAAAGTATAGTTAATTATGTTAGTATTTTATTATTGAAATTCATGCATTCTTTTCGCGCCATCCAGGTAAAGTCATTACCTTCATAGTAGGTATGCCTAGCTTCCCCCTTTATATGCCCCAGTGTCAATTTCCCTCTTAATCCACTACGATAAACGTAGACAACTACAGAGTCTACTGGGCGGCGGGAGACAACCGGCTACATTATAATCACTGTTGCATAAAGCCATAGCCTATGGTGCATCGCTAACATGGACAAGTTTTTCGTAACATGATATTCTATTGCGCCGTTGAATTTCAGTGGAGTTATAAGTGTTCTATTAGTTTTTTGCCACAAATATTTCGTAACTACTTTCCATTCCAAAGGCCTCCAATGATGTAGCGTAACCCGTCACGTGACAATGATAGTTTCAGGTCCTAGCAATAACGAATCTCTCGGAATACTCGAGTCTAGAATAAAGAGCTACATGTACCTAATAGATAAGTAATGATACTGCAAGAATGTAGGCAACTACTTTTAAATCCTTCTGGTCAAAGGCAAAAAAGTAAAATAAAACTAATGTAAATTCCTTCCAATAAAATAGGATTTATGGACATTCCAGAGTAGGCCCCTTTTTGCTTTTCTAACCTTATGATTTCTTACTCTAGTTCAACTAAATTCATTTCTTGTTTCCAGGATTATGTTTGTATCAACTATCGATAATTCAGAAGTCTCAATGTATGATATGGATGGCAAGAACAGAAAATTTATACGCCGAGTCACTGGATCCATTATGTCTATAGCTGTACATCCTGTCAGAAGTCTACTTTATTGGGCAGATCTTGCATCGGAAAAAATATTTTCAATGGACTACATGAATTCAAGGAGGTAGGTCTTTAACGTTTAGCTTCCTGCTAGTCAATTTCTACTCAAGCTTTTTGCTTAGTAAGACAAAATCTGTACGGGAATGGCACTTTTTTTAACTTTCATCATGGTTTAGTCATGAAAACTCAAGTTTAAAACCCGTAACTCTTCTAGTCAATTTTATGGATATCGTATAGAATGGGCATTTTTAATTTCATTGACCTTAAATGAAAGTTGCTATGTGCACAATTTACTCAAAGCACTTTTTTCAAAATTAAACATGGATTTTTAATATCTTGCAAGTCGCTAAATTTTAAATGATTTACCTCGCTTTTAATAATAGCCATTTCGTTCCAATTACCGAGCAGACAAAGATCGCCTAGAGTTTCATTACTTTGGGGACGTTTGCTACCATGTTTCGTTTTAGTTTACTAAAATTGTCTATGAAAGATAGCTGGAATGAAAGCTTGCTGTATCGAGTGCCAACTCTATTTTTGTTCCATAATTCTTTTTTTCTCACAGCGAAATAAAGACAGAAAGAAGTAGGACTGGGAGCGTACTATCCATTGCAGTTAGTGAGAAATACCTATACTGGACAGATACAAAGAATCGTCAAGTCTACCTCCTACAAGAAAATTCAAGTTTTGCACACACAATTCCACTACCAGGATCAGGAAGTGCAAATGCTGCTCGAAAAATTACTTACACACGTGTTTCAAACCAACATGAGCTTTCAGGTACGAGTACTTGGCTTTTCAAATTAAATGTGCTAAAGTTTTAATCTGTGAAACTTAAGTCCTTGTTTATTTTAGTTTGTGCAGTGGCTAACGGCGGCTGCAGTCATATTTGCCTCACTACACCAAACGGAAGGTCCTGTGCTTGTCCACTGAGTATGAAGATCTCTGAAAATAATTTGACTTGTCAGAGTAAGTTTTATATTCATTAATGCTTGTCATTTGTGAAGTGCTAATTAAGGTGTCGCAATGACTCGCTGAAATAGCAGAACCTACGCTAAAGCTGTTTCTGTTAAATTGATCAATGTAAAATGTGTTCAGCGTTAGTCCAACTAATTTTAATTATGTCCCGAAGCTTGTAGGCTTCCTTGGCACGCATGACATTGTTGCTCTTATAGAGTCTTTAAGTTTCAGACCGGTATTGCAATGACTAAATTTCGGTATTTGTTAAAACGTAATACCGGTATTAATATCAGTATTAGAAATTTTTCCAAAAAATTACAAACGCTACTTTTTCTGCCCTACTTAATTTTATATGCCCAAACTACAAGAAATACTTGAATTATTTTTCATATTCTCTCGAACCAGGGCACCTAGACAGTCCATGATACCATGTCGTAGTAGTTAAAAAAGTTCATGCTCCACCTCACTCCTCAGCAGCTCCTCAGGGGTGCCAATACATTCGCGAATATAAAGTGAAGCAGGACGAGAATAAGATGGAAGTTTATCTACAAGTTTCATGCACTTAGTATGGCTACCATGTAATCTGACCAAGGAAGTCGGCACAGATCTTGTGCCCTGGTATACTAGTCGTGTGCGGTATGCCGGTAAACATCCTGGTATGTCTCTGTACAAACCGGGTATAAGATCTGTGCGCAAACTTTATTCACCAGATTACGTAGTAGCCATATAAAGGGTCTAAAATTTGTAGACCGAGTATTTGTAGATAATATAAAATGAAGCAGCAAATGCTATACTAATATCTTACGAGTAAAGTAATTTATGAAGTTAGAAACAAAATCAAGATAAAAATGTTCGGATTTTAGTACAAAGAAAGAGCATTGTTAAGAGTACGGTCTGAACACCGATAGGATGGAAAGGTTAACTTCCGGTAACCAGGCGGAAAAGCACGTATACATTAGTTTTCAGGCATGTCTGCTTTGGAGATTGTTACGCTCCATATTTTTGGGGTAACATGCTTCTGCAATTTCTTTTCAAATTTCTCGACAGATTGCGGAAATTGACAAACCAACGATGAATTTCTAATTTTAGAATGAAATTAGTTAAAAACAGCTCCCGTACTAATCTTGTAAAGTTTTAACATTTTATCTGCAGGGCTATCGGGTTTCTATAAATATTTTATTCTAATTTTTGCGAGCATTTTTTCGCTCATATTAGAAAAATGCAGTTTTCGGGTTTTAAAATTCGAATGGTCTGGTACTTTTTCGCGTTTGAAACCCCCTCTCCCTATACGTTCCTTCTCGGGTACCCAGTACCTCCCTGAAAATTTTTGTCGAGATACAATGTAAATTGTAGATTTGTATAGAGATCATACATGTATACAGACATATATACACGTATATTTGTTCTATTCACAGATTTGTAGAAAAGAAATTAATCAATTTCCTTTACTGCGTTTGACAAATTCGCTTAAAAGGTTTAAATTATGAAATTGAGACTAAATTTAGCGTGGTGTCTTGTCCAGATGACATTACATAGCAAGTTTAAAATTCTACTTTCAGCATTAGCTGATATTAAAGTTATTAAACATTCTAAGGAATTTAATTACCGTACAGATATGAGAACTGAAAAAGGGAAGATATTAATATTGCCAATTTTTAAGTTAATTCTTTGTAAACTTTACAGGTTAAAATCTTTAGTCCTGGGCCTACTAAATATTGCAAATTCTTTTAGGTAACGAAAAATGCGGAGAAGATGAATTTCGCTGCGAGAAAAGTAGGAAGTGCATTCCTTATGATTATTACTGTGACGGAACGAAAGATTGTGATGATGAATCTGACGAACAATGCGACGGCAAGTATTGTGAATTATTGCTCTAATCTACTAAATTACAGGAAATAATCTTCCAGTTAATAACTGTAGATACTTAATTCCTAGCAACTGTATTAGTAACAACATTATCCAATTAGAGTAGAACCTAGAAGCGATCGAAAATTCTGGATAAATGTATTTAATGGCTGGCAGGAAAACTCAAATTTAAACTTTGGATTTAAATACTAACATATTCAAAAATTATATTTACCATTAAAGCGAAGAAGTTGTTCAATTAATTTCACACAAGTTAAAAAAAGCAATGTAAATGTAATAAGACATAATGTATTGACTTTTGTGTTATTAATAATGCAATTTAGGTTTTGTTTCTAAACTTGAAAAATTAATCTATTACAAGTACTAGTTACACAAAGCTTTCAGAGCTTTTGCGATTGATTTTAGTCGATTGCTTTTGAATTTAATAGCAGGTTAAAAACTGGAATTACTTTCTGTTTCAATAACTTATTGGTTGGTTTGGAGAAGTGTCATAAGAGTCGATAATTCGACACAAATGAAGTGACATTTTCATGCCATTGAATTTAATGTAAAATTTTTAAACTAACGCCTGTTAAAGGAGGTTCTGGTTAAGTTTCATATAATCAAGTTTCTATTGCAAGAGTTTATTTGTGGTGAATCTTTAAAAAAAAAATGGTTCATTAGGGTTGGAGGTAATTATAATAAATTTTCTAGAAGCAAAGTTGAGAAATATTTATCGTTTTAGGCGGTCAATTGATCTGCATTGTAGATTGATGAATTGACTGACCTTTTGGAACGCAATGCAGAAAGCAAGAATCGGTATATTTTTACCGTGATTCATGTTGGAATGAAACCAGTAATCTGGAAGTTGACTGATCAGCCTTGTTGGACGTAACTGGATCTCGTTTGGTCTAGTGGTTAGAACATCTTTCTTTCAGATGCCTCAGGTTCGGGAAGTTATTCGGTGCAGAACTCATTTAGTTAATATTAATCTTATTTGTAACTCAAACTTTGAACAATTAGTTAAACTATTTTACTTTGCCCCGCATGTACTTATGTGTTTACTCATTATTCTTTACTGAATCGCTTCCGTATCCATTAATTAGCTTACTTACCTTCATTCAGTAATTCGCTTAATTATTCAATCACATTTTCTTAACTCATTTTTCTTACAGTAATTAACTTATTACATTCTTTAGTTTTCCCTCGTTTCATTTATTCATTCAACTTTTTTTTCCTGATTCATTTGAACAAATTTTTACATTCGAATAAAAAGAATTTCATTAGATATATTTTATCTTTTCACTTTGCCTCATAAAATAAAATTGAAATATTCCCCCTTTTTTGGCACAAATTACTGTTTTAATGCAAATATTATATAAAGTGTTTGGTTATGAACAGCAACATTCAAAACAAATTTCCAATTTGTTGCTTTTGAAAACGCTTTGTCATAACTATTCGCCTTTGCCATTCCTACTTTCTCCTGAACTGTGAGACATAGTATAGTAGTACTAAAAATTTCCAAAAAAATAAAGTTCAAAAAAGCTAGATTCATGTACTGTTAGTAGTAACTTTTGTATTTGTTTATATAAACCAGAAAATGACCCGTCAAGGTATGGCGGGTGAAAATTGACATTTGAACGAAGTCATCGCCTGTTTGGTGATATTTTCGTAGTTGAAATTGTAACCCTAACTTCACTGGATAAACCCTAAACTCCAGTAGGTAGCGTTCATTGTTGACCCTTTTATCGTTTCTTCATTCCCTTGATTTGACTCTTACCAGTAAAACAGTTAAGTTGCTGCATCCAATTCAACCTTGTCACAACATAGCCTTTTCCTGCACATTAAACATTACTAAAACGCATCAAATTTTCATGCCGTGCCGAGAGTTTCATTGTTGAAACACGCGCGGTACTCGATCATCGGCTATTATATACATAAGGATTTAATTGAAAGCGAAATATAGTGCATGTTTTTTTTCGTATAATGAAACAATTTCTCATTTTCAGATCCTCGCACTAGATGTCCAGGAAATGACTTCACGTGTCGCAATGGCCGATGCATCCTCCAGTCGTGGAAGTGTGACCACAGAGATGACTGTGGAGACAATTCGGATGAGGAAGATTGTCGTAAGTCATATGTGAATTCTGAACAACATGAAAGTAGAACTGAAGATTTAACTTCTACCTTTCTCGTGCAAAATTTCAATTAAATGTCCTATTCCTAGCAAATTCATCCAGAGGCTTCCTTTTAAAATGAAAAGGTGTTTCCCCCTTTTCAGAATTTTAGTTTCTCTGAAAATAAAGTAATAGTTATGCACTTTCAAGGAATTTATCCCGTTATATTCTCTCTAACGCGTTTATATCGCGACTGGCAAGGAAAGTGACAACCAAAATTTAGGAAAAACTTCCTAGCTTAAGATTTAAAATCTAAGTTTAATGCTCTTTCTTGCTAGAGAACTCACAAATTAGCTTACATAACTAATGCGTGGTGGCGTAAACTCTATTTTATAAACAGTGACACATCATTAAAATTTTATAATTTAGAAGAGAATTTTTCGAGCTTTAAGTATGCATTACAATTTAAACAACTTGCTAGTCAACATCACATATATATATAGATAGAAGATAGATAAAATTTATTAACAAACAAAATACACATACATAACAGTAAGCAAAATTAAAAAAAGTAAGTTAAAAAAACTTACAAATTATAAAACATAAATTACAAACTTCATAACAAAATATTAAGAAAATCTTGACTATAGTTCAACACGAGTTAGTATTAAATTCAACACTAAAGAGCGCCAAAGGCACTGTCCGCAGTGTTTTTTAATTGGTTTAGTATGGAGTACAAACACATATGTATTAACAGAAATATTTACAAATTAATTTTACACAAGTAGTAAAAATTTTACACAACAATTATTGGACTGTTTGACTCCAGAAAAAAACACAATAACTCGCATTGAAACATTCAATAGTATAAAAATTACAATACAAAATCCCCCCCCCCCGGTTGGAAAGTCAGTATATTTTATCAGCTAAAAGTTAATTGTTGATAGAATGTCATTATTTTGTATATATTCATTGACCCCTTGTTTATATTTTTTAAAGTTCTTCTCGTTCCGAACATCTTCCGTTAATTCATTAAACAGCCGCGGTGCCAAGTAAAAGAATTGCTTTTTAATAATCGTTTTATTTGGTTTTATAACTTTATATTGTTTACCTGAAATTCGAGTATTATATTGTTTTTCATTAATTTCAAACCAGTTATTGTTATGCAAAAAATACAATATTCTCTGTGCATATATTTCTCTGATATTATAGATTTTCTGACTTTAATATATATTTGCCTATTGTAATATTTGAGACGAAATAGTTTATTGCATAAAACCTTGATTTTTCTCATACTGTCTTCTTGACTTGTTTATTCTTACCGGTGTGCGATATGTCCCACTAGCTTCCAGAGGGCTATCAACTGTGAAGCATTAGAATTTCTCCAAAGCAACAGCAATCGTCATGAAACTTTCTGTGGATTAACATTAAATAAACTTTGACATCGGCAAAACACTGAATTAATGCACGGCACCTTTCACACACTTTCTAAAACCTGAGGTTCGGGCTTTTTCTCCCTTTCTCTTCAGAATTTTTTTATAAACTGGTAAATCTTCTAGATCATTCCTTAGTGCGGAGCATGTGTCGGCTTATAAATTGTACCTCACCCCTACCTCTATCAAACATGTTCTTTAAGCTTAGTTAGGAGTTATATAGCTATTTCTGGTCCATAACCTTTTCTTAAACGATTTATCGTCAACTTTAATTCTATCCCACATTTTCGTTTGAATGATGCATTGGAAATTGAAATAAAACTGAACTTTCTTATTCAGCTGTCCAGGCGTCTTGTGATAAAGAACAGTTTTCTTGCGGTAGTGGAGAGTGCATTCCTATGTTGTGGCGATGCGACGGAGAGAAAGATTGCAGAAATAACAACGATGAAACGGACTGCCACGAGACTTCATGTGATCCCGAGATGCAGTTAAGGTGTGATCACGGACAATGCATTCCGAAGTCCTGGGTTTGCGATGGCACTCCAGATTGCTACGACAAAACAGATGAAAAAAATTGCAGTAAGTAACATTCAGTAGTCAAGGGGAGAATTCTATTGCGTATTCGTACCATTAAACTGCTGAGAAACCCTTGTGGTTGCTTCGGAAAAAAGTTCAAAATGAGTAATAGTATAAACTTTGGAAAAAGCGGTATTAAAACTTGATATTTTATTAAATCTAAATTTGTAAACGGTATTTTTAGATATCGGTAGTGTTTGTCATTGTGTTGCAGAAGACTGGACCGTCAATGTTGGAGGGTATATGTATTAAATGGCAAGCTAAGTCTTATGCCAAACAAATGCTAGATTTGTTTTTGTACAGAAGTTTTTCTAAAAAGAAATCATTAAAGTAAATATTAGACATCCATTTTAGACTGCGATCGTTGAGCTATTGTCTTAGTTGCAGATTACTTATTCATTTCTCTTCCCTGATTTTTCAGTTTCGGGAGCCTGTGTTTTACAGCAGTTCTTGCAAAATTATTGCAGCACTGCTATAATTCTAGACTAGACAATGCGGTGAATACACCATGCTGTGCTCGTGAGCCTGCTTGTCACTGTCGCATCCCTATGTATAAAGTGTATTTAAATGATAGGATTATGAAAGAACAATAGACTATAAAAGACATTGCTGAAGATTACAGTGTTTAGAAGGCACAGCCTAAATATGCTGTCCTTAGCTTGGAGAAAAGATCGTGCAGTTTCTGGTCATAATTGGGTTGTCCCATTTCTTCTCGCCGCCGAACTTCAATGGAATCTGAGTACTAAATAGTTTTTGCCGACAAATATTTTAAACCGCTCGAAATAACCTTTTAAGGCATGCTACCGTAACTTACCATGTTTTTGCTTGAGACTAACTAACATTTTTCTTTTCAGTTAACTGGTAGTGACTTCAGCAGTCGACTAGAAAAAATAAGTTAGGTGGCCTTCAAATGAAGCCACTAACCTCATAGGGTTTGATCAACTAATTCTCAATTATCACACCAAAAAAAATTGGCACGAGACAATGACGAAATTTTAGTTATTATTGAAGCTTTTCGTGTAAAAATGAGTGAACGGAACGCTTCCTCAGACATTTTTATAGTGAACAGTATGGCAGGTAGAGGTGCTACGCGACTGATAGTCGAATTTTCTCTAGGTGGCATAAAAGTGGTGCATTCTGTAATTCTATTCTCATCTGCAGTTATATTGCTGAATGACGGACAACACATCAAACGCTTTTACGTGTATCTAACTCAGCGGTTCCCAAACTTTTTAGGCTACGGAACCCTTAGCGCTTAGCTTTTACCTCAAGGAACCCCTTCATTGTTTATGACTTAACGACAAAATGTTAACCGTCTGATAGTCAAATGATAGTTATGAAAAATCATTCGAATGCTTTCTTCTACATAGAGAACTCATTACGTGAAAAATTTTGTATTTTGACAGATTAGAGTTAAGGTTTGCTGAACGTTGAACCCATTAACCATTTTTGGAAACTATCCATCGGTTTGTGTTTGCATGTATTTGACTGATTTATTTGGAATTATAATAGAAAACGCAATACATGGAGTTGAACGAAACTTGGTATGCATGTGCACGCCGATGTCAACTGGTAATGATTATAGTTGGGGAGCCCAGAGTGTTTTTGGTGATTTACTCGAGCGCGTCAGATAAACATAGAGGAGGTGCATTACATCCTGTCGAGGCCCTACACCAAATGTTGACCTTTTTTGCTGGTGGATGCATCTAGGACAGCCTGTCAGATTAGTAAAAAATTGATCGCTGGATTTATTGAAGCGCGTCAGATTAAGATAAGGTGGGTTAATTACAAGCTAAAGAGTAAATTTAAAATCTGGCAATTTGAGCGTAACGCAAGGATGTTGGAGGGTTACAAAGTCTTCCCTCCAAGCTGTCAGATTAAGAATACCTCTCAAAATAATAGATTTTTGGCTACCAATGACTAAACCATCAAACGGAACCTTCTAGATAAAAATCTGACGCGCTCGAATGTTTCAATATGAAAGGTTTTTTCCTCAGCCTCTCAGATTAGTAAAAAAAATCGTCAGATTAAGATGAGGTGGGTTAACTACTAGCTAAAGAGGGTTCGTTTAAAAAATCTGACTATTTGCGAGTAACGCAAAGGTATGGGAGCGTAACAAAGTTGCAAAAACAAGAAAAGTCATTTTTTCCCCTTCTAGCTGTGAGATTAAGAATACCTCTCAAAATAATAGTCAGAATTCAGGCTACCAATGACTGGACCATCAAACTGAACCTTCTGTATAAAAATCTGACGCGCTCGAGTAAATCCATATGACTATTTTTTTGCATTTAAAAAAATTCGCTACAAGTTTGCTTCACTTCCAAAACGTCAGTCTTTTAAATGGTGACATTTTTAAAGGTCACTTAATCTCCCCTTTGAATATCTGACGCGCTCGAGAAATTTTATTTCCATTTTCTATCCTTCCGGACGGCCACACCAACCGCGCAAGTCGGAAGATAAACATTCCTTGATAATTAGACACGTTGGAACATCAAATTTATCAATAATTTGACACGCTCGATTATGTCCATGTAACTTTTTAAGTTTATGAATATCACACTTTACCCACCACTGTTGAACATTATGCTACATTTTCTTAATCTTATAGCCTAAACTACAAAATCCAATAGGCCCCCACAACGCTAGAGTAAATCCACATTTAACATCATGGACTCCTACTATTAGTTTTGGCACTAATCTCTTTGGAGGGTGGCCATCTGAATGATTTCAGTTAGTCTGACTGCTGTATTTGCAGTATTTTTTCAAAGATTTGCAAAAAAATTGGTGGTCATATGTACTACAATGGGAGAGGAGCTGATAAGGTTTTGCCGTCGTTCATTTCCAAGGGGTGTCAGAATAGAAAGTTTGCTTTTACTCGAAAAATAATGTAAGAACTCTACAAAAACTGAAGTACGATGGAACCACAACTGAAACATCTGAATTAGTTTTGAGTTTACTTCGACATCGATTGATTTCTCAAGGAAGGAGCTGCGTCGAGTGCTTTTGTTGTGCCATGTGACAGATGTTCTCTTGAATGATTCATTCCCTGTGCATTATCAGAACTAGAACTGTGGTCAAAACACTAAATCTATGCAACTTGGAGGAATTTTAAATTTATGTATTATCGCAACCAAGTCAAAACATTGTCCCTTGATATGGGGCGTAAAGTTCAAATGTAGTCATAGTTCCAAATTTTGGTAAATGTGAAAGTACGAAAATATCTATTGCTCAGGTGGAAATTTAAATAAAGTTTCATGAGGTCCACTACAAACTTCACTTCCCAATAAGGTTTTTCGTGTGGTTCCCGCAGAGATGGTTTCACCAGTTTATGGGGTCCTGAAGTAAGCTCTTTATTCATCAGGAAGCAAGCCAAACCAGATTCAAAAACCCCAGAGTGTTAATTCGCAATGGAAGCATGGAAGTCTTAGCGACCAACCGCGATAGATTTAACAAACGGTAGTCAAATTAGCCCACAAAGTGGATCTTCAATAGTTGTTATCGAAGCTGTGATACTTTTGACACAGATCTGGTTATTTATCAGTAAGGCTACCTCAGTCCATGCTCACAGCATACTAGTTAACTTTGAAAAGCAACTTCTTAAGGAACTAATGAAATTTCACTAAAAAATACCACTTTCAGTTTGAAATAAGGCCTATACATAAAAATAAACTTCCGCATGAAATTGTTTAGTCTACGATTATAAGTCTTTGCAAGAAATGATATTAATATGAAGGATGTAGTTTCATTGTATTACTGATCATGGCCGTAAACTCTGACTTTATGTAGAAAAGTAGAGTACGTACAACTGGAGCAGAATCCATTTTAGAACTGAATTTGTTTTTAGTGTACACATTGGCTTAAAAGCTTTAATTGTATTGAATTTGCTATGCGCCGAAGCTGCTATAAGATATAAACTTAAGAGCTTTCTTAGCCAATAGCTAGTATTCCTCTTCAACACCAACCCAAAATTCATTGAATGAAACAGAATCAAACGAGTTTTTTTGATGCAGATGATCACTGCTCTGAAGTTATTTTAAGCTCTTTAAGAGTGAATCGCAGATTTTCGACTTAGCTCCTCGCCGTGACCCTTAAATCAGTAAAGTGGATTCCGGCGTGGCCATTCACGATGTCGATTAAGCTCGGGCGCATGCGCAGAAGAATAGTTTCCCTCGGCGAGGAGAGACTCTGACGATCGGCGAGTTCCTCCTAGGAAACCAAGGTTTAATGATTCATACTCTGGCATGAAGTGTCCATTTGGTAAACGGATTTCGCAAAGCCGTTACGAGTGAGCGGGAAGTATTCCGCAAAGAATTTAAGGTTTCTCGAATGACGAGAAATAATTTAACTACCACGAAAACATTACATTGCGTTTTCTTCATTGAGACGTTTTTTGCAGAACTTCAATATAAGAGGGAAATATTCTACGTTGTTTCCTTGGCAGAGAATGCAAAAACTTGGCTTTTTTTCTGTGCCATTTTCCATCACTACAAAAGAGAACTTTCTCCTTGAATGAAAATACTCGGTTCAGTTTACAAAAAATCGGGGCAACAGATCGTCTCATATCAACCGACATCATGCAAAACATTAAACTGCTATTTTTTTTTTTTTTTGCACCAGCTGAAAAACTTTCAATTCATTTGTAAGTTTATAATCTTTCAAAAGTGTTTGTTTTGGATAGTCAGCGTATTTCGTACGAAGTAGTGATTTGTGCTGATCACTTAGATCTTCATAAATCTTGCTTAATAGTGTTGACTGGAGGTAACGAGACTTGAAAAAATCAACTACTTCTGAATATTCATAAAGAACTTTAAACCAGATGTTTCTGCTGGCATAACGATGATACAATGATGTCTACTCCTTCAATTTTGAGCAGCACTTTTTATCCTGAAGGTTTCACTTTCTGAGTTTACTATGGGAAAATAATAAATTCATGCAATTTGTGCGGAACCCTTCTCATCCTTCGGAGGAATCAGTGTTCCGCGGAACATACTTTGAGAATCGCTCTAACTTATTAAAAAAAAGTGAAATTTGTAATACATTTTTACTGAAACAAATTTCCATTTCTTTCGGTGCAAATCAAATCTTTATTAAATTACTAACAAACGAAAAACTTACCACACTTTTGGATCGTATTTAATTTAAATGGACAGCTTACAGATTCAACTGAAAATATTTTCATTTCAGCCGTTAAGCAGAAGGCCTGCGAAGCAACTCAGTTCCGTTGTGATGATGGTACGTGCATCGATAAGATTCTTATTTGCGATTCAAGGAACGACTGCCAAGATGGCTCTGATGAAAGAAACTGCTCAAGTAAAAGTTCAATCAATATCTAAATTTACTAAGTTGCCTAGTTAATACAATTTTTATCTTTTAAATCCGAGTATACTATATATTCAGCAGATATTTTAAGTTACCGCAAATTTATTCCTTTAGATGTTCGTCATACTTGCAAAAAAGGGCACTTTCGGTGCAACGATGGAATGTGCATTTATCCGCATGAAGTATGCGACTTTTTTAGCGATTGTTCTGAAGGAGAGGAAGAATTGAACTGCAGTAAGTTTTATAAATTTAAAAGCTAAATTTAAAATAAATTTAAGAGTAAAGAAACTCAACTTAAATCATTAACTGATATGGTAGGCCTATCGCGAATCTTCCCTTATTTTAGAATACTCTGAATTTCAATCCTATCAATCACTTCTGAGACATTGAAGCATAAAACAAATCAGTCCCGCTTCGCATCTGGGTATATCTGAGTGGAAATCTTCGCTTGAATTGTATGACTTTTTTTGAAATAAGCTGTAACGGCTGGACGAAGTTCAATTATGCAACTAACCTTGAAAAATTGGGGCATTACCTAATTGGTACGAAATCTCATTTGGATCCTTCTGTACATTGAATTTAGTTTAAATATGTTTCGTTGCACTATACGCAGTTAAATGTTAAAGTACATAAAAGCTTTACCACCAATATTTTCAGGCGTTAAAACGCAATCATTCAAAATTAAAGTGCTCAAATTATGATTCACAAATTACTTTAAATATAGATGAAAGTAAAAAATAATAGATTAATTTTTACGTACATTGCATAAAACTAATGAGTAACTATTAACCTGGAAAAGCAAACTACGCAACAAGTTTTGTCCCAAGCTTTCAAAGGAGCGGATATTTAATGGTTGTTATTGGTGTATGGAGGAGGTAGGGGGGTTCAAAAATACATTTAAAAAATTAATTCTAGATAACAGGACACCCTTCAATATTTTTAGACTTGTGGATAGTAATATACTAGAACAATTCAAGCTTCCTATTTCAACTGAAATAGGGTGCTCAACCCCCTTCCCCATAACTTCATTAGTATGGGGAGGGGGGGTTAAAATACATTGAACTGAAAAAACAGATACATATTATGTACACTAGTAATATGCATATACATTGCAATAAAATTATTTAAAAAAACAGAAGCGAAAATTAAATGTTTAAGTTTATGACATTTTCTATGGAACGGCTAATGTTAAATTGAGGGGTCATTGAGCACCCTCTTAAAATTTGCGTAAGAAGCAAAAACTTTTAGGCTTACTATTAGTAAGTCTAAATAAAGTAGGGGTTGTCCTGGACTCTAGCTGAAAAAAATATTTTGAAACACCCTGGGGCGAGGGGGGGGGGTCTCTTGAATTTTCGAAACATAATGCAGATATGCATTAGTGTTGTACATAGTTTTCCTCCTTTACCCGGGATAAATTTTAAATGACGGGCGTGTGATTGATTAATTTCATTTCGCAATTTTGAATATTAAGACAATATGGTGTTCATGCGACTAAAGATGCAGAGCCCTGACGTTCCTTAGCACGTCAGGGCTCTGCTTCCACACTCAAATGGAACATTTAATCTCTTATGTGGCAGTGATAAGCAAATAAATGCAAATGAACTTCTCAAAGGACCTTCCTGACAGGCTTCCGTTGATATCGATTTATAAATCGAACTGTATAGCAGCACCCATCAGAGCTACTAGTACCATCCCTTGCCCTAAAACAGAGGCGAGGTTCTACAATGTGTACTGATTATTTTCTAATTTTTAACTTTGGCACTTAAACATCCCTTTGCTTCTCACTACCTCATATCTTGGACATCAGTCTACAAATGCGCTTGAAATTAAGAACTTTCGTTATTGTATATAATGGAGTTGATGTAAAGTAATCAAAACTAAGTGATCTTAGGTGTTAATGGTTGCTCATTTTAAGAAAAACATCACTTCACATTTGAAATGTAACTATATGTGGTATTTGCAGCCATCAGACCATGTGTTCCTGAAGAATATCAGTGCCCCGTTTCAAAGCGCTGCATTCCCAGTCGTTGGGTTTGTGATGGTGACGAGGACTGTCTTGATGGCTCCGACGAAGATCCGACAAACTGCACTAAACCTCATAAAATGATTGCTCCTCCAAGCTGTGAGTACTTCGCTCTTCTCTAATACATTTTTGGGAAATGTCGACGGACATTTTCAGAAATTTAAAATTTCTGAAAATGTACGCTCTTGGTAATTTAAGCTTAACTAGCTGACTCGTGTGAAGCATTCGCACTAACTTTATAGCTTTGCTGTAAAAATACCACGTAAAAACACCCTGTGTAAAAATTCATATTCGCCAGGTAGAAAATTGCCGAACTCGAGAACGACTTCAAAATGAACTTACTGTCATAGTTCAGTGCGCTCAACGAATTTAGCTGTATGCGAAGAGTGAGGGCATCAAGGAGTCAAAGTGACGAGAATTTTAGATACATTTTAACGCCCAAGATGTTATACGTATAATTCTCTATTACGCTAGGAAAGCAGACTACTCGAACAGACTATATCCCGAGCATATTCGGTTAAAAGCCGAACACCTTAACGGCAGAGCAATCCGGTGCGCACTTTTGACAATCTAATCTCAGATTCGGTATAGATCGAAAAATCTACGCATCCATTGAAAAATCTTAGATACTAAATCCCAAATTTAATATAAGTGGTTATTTTTTAGACCATGGATTTATTTTCCGTCATTAACGGACACTATAAGCTTTAAAATGGGGAATAAATCATGGAATTTGATAAAGGAATAAAATCTCATTAACCGTCCGAAAAACAGGAAAGAGGAATAATATAAAAGATTTATAGTTTAAGTGGAGCTAGAAAAAAATTCATTCACTAATTTAACAAGTTTTAACAAGCTATTTTGGTTCATTAAATTAGTCGACGAATTGTTAGTTACAGGTGGCTCTATTAATTCATTTTATAATTGTATCGGAAAACGCGGTGAAACCTTATCAACCGAATAAGGACGGACATGAATCGAAATGGTTTGAAGTTTAAAACTTCATAACTGAGTTACGCAGTTTTTAGTTCACCTTTTCTGATTTGGAGTTTTCTATTACGTGCTAAACGGGATTAAAATTACGCTATTTATAGTAATAAATTAACTGGAATCAACCGCAGCTGGTAAATCTCACTTTTTACTATTACATCAGTATAGCAACGCAAGAAATATCTGTTCTTTTGGTGCATTTGATAATGAATTTTCAACCAAAAAATTCAAAATGGATCTTGAGAAAAAAAACAGAAGTTAAGAGTTTGTTTCCGTTAAAAAAATGCTGTTTGACTGAAATTAATCAGTTTAGGAATTACTACAGCCGAACTAATTTTTAATAACAATTAGATTGAATGCGAAATGTAAGAAACCTTTGTTTCATTCAAATCTGAGCATATCCATAGTATAAAAAGGTCAAAGTAAAAGAATGTAATCTAATTTCAGTGTTAAACCTTTTGATGGCAGAGCTCCGCCCACTCTATGTTAAAAGCGGTAGGTTTGCTCGAGCATATATGCGCTTGCTACCAAAAGGGATAATTTCACTTTGAGAATTAATAACAATTTTATTTTAAACCCATTTATATTTTACACTGCTCCCAAGTTTTCAAAATATTGTTTCAGCTGTGGAATGCGACGAGTTCTACTGCTATGCGCGCCGGACGTGCATACCTTGGTCGCAAGTTTGTGATGGACTTCGGGATTGTGAAGATTTGTCAGATGAAGGAGGTTTGTGCTCAAAATCTTGCGTCAATAATCATGGCTGTGCTCAATTATGCAGGAAGACTCCTCAGGGCTCGAAATGTGGTTGCCACAGCGGCTACGTTCTGACTGCAGACGAGAAAACTTGCGTCGATTTGAACGAATGTTTGATACCAGGTCGGTGCAGCCATTTCTGCAACAACACGAAGGGCGGCTTCAAATGTAGTTGTGCTGAAGGCTATCTCTTGGAGCGGGACCATAGAAAATGCAAAGCGGACGGTGGATCGGCAACCCTTGTCTACATGCTGGAGGATGAACTGAGGGGGATAGATCTTGGCAGCCGATCTCAGAGGGTTTACCTCAGTGGCCTTTCTTCACATATAAGAGGAATCGACTTTGATGCCGAGGAAGGAGTTTTCTTTTTCTCCGACTGGGACAAGGTAATTTATAGCAATCATGCATGAAATACACCGCCAGCTCAGTAAATTCCAGCCGAGGACTGCAGTTTCGTGCTTACTAGCACTCATCAGCCATTACTCATCACCATATTGCTTCGGTCACCCGTCTGGTCAGTGCTAATTCTATACTAGCTACCAGTTTGTTTGGCACTCTAGGCTTCCTTAAGAGGTTTTCCACCTCCAGCTCATGAACTTCCAATGCCGGGCTGATGAGTGCTAATAAGCACGAAACTGCAGTCCTCGGCTGGAATTGACTGAGCTGGTGATGTATTTCTGCCTTAGCCCTGGCTATAGGTCGGTAACTTGCTGAATATAGCAATTATGTTTTTGAAAATTCTAAACCGGTTTACAAATTTCTTTCACCTCGATTTGAGTTAATCACGCTGTTAAAATACTTAAACCTGCCTAATTACTTCTAACTTATTCGCTCTGGAATTTGAAGAGAAACGGCAGAACCGTAGCCAAATCTTGTTTTGGTGGGATTAAATCGGCTAATTAGTAACTGTGGACTAATTGAATTGACAACTGCAAATTTAATTTTAGTGTTGAATTTGAATGTAAATTGATCACCAGCCGCACCCCATAGAGATTGGGAAACTTCTCGCATTCCCCAGTTTGATGGACCGGGCCCTAGTTTCAGACTAGGCTCACATGGGCTCTCGTCAGCCTGACTGCACCTATCGAATATGACAAAGCTTCCGTGTTTCTTAATAAGTTAATAACTTTGCCCATAAACTTGGAAATTTGGATACCCAACCAAATGGATATTTTATTCATTTCAATTAAATCTTATCAGATTTAGCTTTCAACGAGTTTTAATAATTTTACTAACTTTCAAATAATATCAATCTTGGTTTCGGGTCTCACATCCCCGGCTAGCTTGGTCCAAGAAATCGGTTTGTGATGCTCTTTGCAAACCAATCCAACATTGTCTAGAATTGCGATTTTTCAAATTTTTTACCTTTAAAAATATTTTTTATAGAATTTTTGCTTTTACAAATACTATTCTACCACCGAATAAATTAAAAAGGAACGATCCAATTTCTAGGTCAAAGCCAATTCTTTTTGCTGTTGGGGGTTCCACCTTCCTCGTAGGTTAATCGCCATTTTTTTTCAGAACTGTTTCATCACGGAACTCTTTACATTTGTTTCCTTTAAAAAAAACACTGCATTCTTAAAACAGATCGTCAAATTCCAGAAAGAGATTATATCAAATGAACTAAGAACATCCTTTCTCCTTGCTGGAATAAATTCACTTGGTTTCTTTGCTGATAGCTTGCCAATTTTCCCCGCGGAACTACGATAGATAAACTAGTTTATCTATGAGGAGTGATGTCTGTTTGATTCTACATCCAACCCTTACTTTTTTCAACTGCTTTTCTCTATGATATTGCATCATTCCTTACTCGACGAAAAAATAATTTTGAAATCTGTTCTCAGGGAACTATAAACAGCTATACCCTCAATACAAAACAGAAAGTGGAATTGGTCCGTGATAACCGTAAGCCTTCATTCGTTCGTCGAGACTGGATCACCCAAAACATCTACTACCCCGACGATGACGGTGCCATTAAAGTTTGTAACAAAGATGGAAGTTCCTGCGCTACTCTGCTGGAATACGTAGCTCCACATATAAACAGCTTTACTATTTCTCCGCCAAATGGGTAAGATTTTTATTCTTTGTAAAAGTGTATTTTCTCAAGACATTAAATTTTTCGTTTTGCTCGAAGGTGAACGCCGATCAAGCGCGGATACAAGAGGGGACAATGGGGGAGAAAGCGGCTATTGTCTTTTAAGGGACTCTGCAGTCGTTTTTCGGAATTGAAGCCGCTAAGAACGCAATTGTATGCCGTCTTGAATGACGTTGAGGGAGTAAAAGTTGAACTCTCTCCCGGAAGTTTTTGGAAATGGAAGTACCAAAAGGAAAATTGGACTTTTTGGGTGTTTGGAGGATAGGTACTGAGGCCTACTTTGCCAGACATTTTTGACAATAGAAGGCGTTATCTTAAATCTTATTTGTTCATACTCGCGTTTTCCGATAAATAAATTGCAATTAGAAGAAATGGGATGAAGATACTTTTCTCCGGCATTTTTAGATTCTAAAGTTTCCAAAAAAGCACAATTTAATAACTTTCGATGATAAGGAGATGTTTCAAAACATTCCTTCCAGAAATTTTGAGTAATGAAAGTCTTAAAAGTTTGGGACCGCCTTCCTCCCTTTTATTGTTTAAATATCTAAATTTTATTTTTTGAAGAAAGAAATCAGATTTTTTTATTCTTCATTATTCTAAGAAGTCTTGTGATAAAATTAAATTTTGGTCTTGGTAATTTTTTAAATAACTTGCTAGTTTTCAGAACACTAATTTATTGAAACTTAGATCGTTCCAAACTTTAGGAATTTTTCTTAAACTCTTAATCTATGCACTGATTAAAAGTTCATATTCTTTAAACGAATTTTCTACAGTGCTAAAATATTTCAAACATATGAATCGAATTTAGTGACTATTCCATGCTTTGGAGGTACCGTAAACCTAATTAAAGAATTTCAGTAATTAATAAACTAAGTGTTTGAGGATTTGAAATTTCATAATTTGGAGTCTTTTTTTTTTTCTTCCAATTAACTTTCAAACTGTTTACTTCTACTAACTTGTCGTAATTGGATGTTCCAATTTATAGATTAATGTTCTGGGGAATATGGAGCGTAGTCATAGGCAAGGGATCTGGCATCATCGAAAGAGCAGAACTGGACGGCTCTCACAGAACGAGTATCGTGTCTGATAGAATAGTGTTTCCGAATGCTGTTACAGTGGACGAAGTTTTGAAGTTAATTTTCTGGACAGATTCAAAGCTGAACACTTTGGAATACTCAGATTTCCATGGCCTCAAGAGGTAAGAATTTTATTCTGAAACTAACATGACTATTTCACTTTAACAGACAAAAGACTGGTTTAACCGGATCAACTCTTCAAAGCATTAAACGAATAAAGGTAAAGCTTTACCACGATCAAAAGGCAGCTGACCTTGAAGCAACACATCATTTGTATCGTTTGTAATAGGTTGATTGTTATTATTTTGTAATAGATAGGATCAGTGAGAACGGCTCTCACTTAAGTGATTTCTGGTTCATTCTACCTATTACAAATAATACACTCGGGTTTCATTTCAAGGTCATCCGCTTTCTCTTCGAGGTCAAGCTATAACATGTTTTTCCTGAATGTGGGGTTACAGGAGGATCTTTCTCGCAGCAGGTCATAAACCCCATCGAACTACTATGGTGGAGTGTTATTTCTTAGTTGCAATTAAATATCTATTTTAAACCAAATGAATTCACATCGAAATCTTTAAAAAATAGGTTCTCTTTTGTCGAATGGCAAAGATGTTCATTTTCAAACCCCAATGGCAGCTATCTTCTGCAATCCAAAATTATTTGAACGCGCAGATTTGCTATTCAAGAATTCTAATTATTAAAATGTAGAATGAGTTTTCAATGTATATTTCTTTATCAATCGTTATTGCAATTTATTTAGTACACATGCACTTTACCAATCTATATAACATACTGGAATCAAATGTTCAAAGAGAAAGAATTATAATTGTCGCTGAACGTTCCCTTGCTTTCGGTAAACAAATATGCTTGACCTATTACGTTTGTAAGGGATCTTAGCTTCATTGGATGCTGCGACCCTATAATTCGATTTTGTTTTATAAGAGAAATAAAAGGCCAATGTGACATCCACTGAGATTTCAATTTGATACTCTTTCTAGCAAGTGCTTATGTATCGACTGTTTTAAACGAAGTATCTCAAGGAATTTAAGGATAAAATGCAAATTTAGTGAAAGTAAAATTTCATACGCTCTGAGCCAATTTTTTTTTTTTTTTTTGAAAAGGAACGTCGTTGCTACACGATAGTGAGGAATTTATGGCAAGTAGAATATGATAATGGAAACTTCTTGTAGAACGCTTACAAAGTTATTTATCTGTTCACTAAGAATGCCAGTTTTAAATGTAGTTAAACTGCTTTTAGATGCTATTTGGCAGTCTGACTTAATTTTATAACGCTCTCTAAGATAGTTAAAACAATCTTTTTTGTATTAATCTTTTTTGTATTAAAGTTCTTACTAGTGTTTTAGAATATGAAAGAGCTGCATGAAAATGTTAGTTATTTCTGTGACAGCTATTCTTTGCTCTGAACTTTAATTCATAGTGTCGTCAATTTTGAATTTTGTGTGTACTTAAGCTTGTTATGAGTTTTAGCAGACACAAATGCAGTTCTTTACATAACCTAGTCTATCTGGAAACATCTGAGACGGTGCCTAACCCTCAATTGAGCCCTTCAATGACGTAATTGAGGCTCTAAGGCGTACATATCTATTGAAATCGCACTTACCAAAATTATAAAAACCTTATTAAAGGATAGTGGATAAGGTCTCGATTGCCTATTAAATAAATATTCTAATTAAAATATTTAAATTTTAGTGCTTTCAGGTAATTGAAAAATTGGAGGAACTCATATTTTTTAATTTTACAAGGCATTGACGAAGTTACAAATAAAATTTTTGATTTTGTCCTTAAAGCAAAGGTCTCAAACATTGTTTGTCTTTCATTGCAGGAAAGTAGTTCTTTCGGGCGCAATGTACTATCCCTTCAGTATGACTATTTTTGAAGATTTTGCTTTCTGGGCTGATTGGGGAACGGACACTATAATTAGATGCGACAAGTTCACTGGTAAAGACTGTATGGACTTTCACAAAGGAAACGTCAAGACAGATGATATGACGGTTGTCCACAAAGTGAAGCAGCAAAAGCGTAATTATGTTTCTTGTTACAAACATTTAGTATGTCTCAAGTGTCTACATTCACCAGTTAATTCTCTTTCAAAAATGTGTTACTTTGGTTTACTCCAACCTCGTCAACGCGAGCTCCATTTGGACGGCATAAGTTTTCGGTTAATCGATTTCCGCGTTTACCGGATTTTGATTAAACGGAGACAAATTTGTTTCTGGGACTCTGAAAATACTGGAAACAAAGTGCATTTATACAGAAATGTAGACCGAAATATTTAAATTTTAAGTAAGAAATTTAAGTCGCATAAACTAGTATTAAAGAATCTTTATCTGAATAAAGAATAAAATGCATTACCTGTATACATTACTTTCAAGAACTTTTTAGATTTTTGCGACAATGTTTTGAAATATCCTTTTACTTTAAGTGTCGAGCTTTGATCTTTCAACCCTTTTAAGTTAGTGTGGTAACTTCGTGTAAAATGATATTGTTACATTCATAAAAACGAAATGAATACTTTGTTTTCCGTCTTAAGCAGAATATCGTATATAGTTTTGGTCTTAAATTGTTTTAGCACTAATTTTACCTTTGTCTGCCAGGCGAAGGCATTTACTTCGCGATAAGCGAACTTTGGTGTTAAGCGAGTTCGTGTTAGCGGTGTTGGACTGCAAAAAATCTTAGATTGCGTAAGTGTCTTGCATTCTTCCTCAGTGCCCTTTGAATACGAAATTTAAAAAAGTCTTTCTTGTACTTTTGCTACACGATATTTTGAAAGCCTGTCTCGTATCCCTGTGAACGTTAGCGGTTTTACATAGGAACAACAGAAGAGTGTTAATTCTTCTACAGGTTCATGCAGGACTCAACTAGTCCCTCAAGTCCCTTTAAGTCTTTCTTTTTTCAAAATCTTATCAATCTCCCTTTTTCCTTTGAAGTTTCAGTTTAAGTTTTAGTATTCCTTGTAACCTATTTGCTCTTATCAAAGAGTGATATCACTGCCAAGATAATTGTAAATTTTGAATTAAGGATGCGACAGCTAAGGCTCGAAATCATTGGTAGATATAATTTCATTCAGTTTAGTTTCTTGTTCTTCGCCAAAGTTATTTTAAAGAAATTCAGCCGATTAATAGATAAGTTTGCAAATTATAAATTGACAAATTTGAAAGCCTAATTTTAACCGTTAAAAGTAAAGATCACTTTTCGGTCCCCTTTTAAAGCAAGAATTTAGTCCTTTTTCTTCCTAGTGACTAACTAAAACTTTAAGTCCTGCTCATGTGTTCAGGAGCAATAAATTCGGTATTAAGGTTACTGATATGAAATGCGTTCCAAGTAGTTCGTATTAGTGACGCAGCCCAACATTAAAATTATTTCAGCAAATTATTTTAACTCTTTAATTTTGAGGGTTCATTTTCAACTGTAGTTAAAACTGCATGAAATCAAAGATTTTAACTGTTACAGATTACGGGAATAAATAATTTGTAGTGTCCTACACATTTGTTTCAAAATCCTGTTAGTATGCTCAAAGTTTTAAAACTGAAGATTGACTGAAAGTATAGTCTATGTTTAAATGCTATTTTTTTCTGTCTCAAAGCTATTGATGAAACTAAAACCGAAACTATTGTAGAAAGTCAGTTTATGTAATTTTCAATTTTCTATTGACGGAGTTTTCTTCGATGTAGATTTAAATGTCGTTATCATTTATCTTTTTTATAATAGTTATTATCGATTTATATAATTTTGACGATATTTAATATCGTGTTGCTATGTTAACTTGCAATTTTCAGTGCATAAATTCTGGTTGAGAATTGATCTTTTAACTATTTCTAAATTTTTAAAATTTCTCTGCGTTTGATAAAATGTTAGACTAATGGAATTTTAAAGTTAAGTATAATGGCATTCCATTTTTACTAATTTCTCTAATATAACATCCTTTATGTCCACCCTCCTAGCGTTACCTGTTAAAAATTCCGGATTATTGAAGAGTGAATTGATGAGTAAGCCGGTGTGAATATTTTTATGTAAATCTTTTCAATGAGAAAGCTTCATAAAAGCAAATGTATATCTATGCTATTAATATAACTTTCTTTTTTTTTGTAGGGGAAAACAGATGCGAAGGCAAATGTGACCAACTATGCCTTCTGACACGCTCCAGTTACACTTGCAAATGCGGATATTCGTATAGTATGTACAACTCATCTTGTGTTCTAAGAACCACTCCGAGACCTACGTACAAGCCCAAAAAATCATGCCCCACATCTTACTGTGCATCAAACGCTGTGTGTGTAGTTGAAGACGACAAGTTTAAGTGTGTGTAAGTGAATCTGAATCCCTGCTCCGTAACATGCCTTAAAGAGAACATCTCTACAATGGTCATTGTAGTTTGTCTTGACTTAGAGCAGTATAAACCAGAGCTGCGGGAGTCCAAGGAAAAATGATCGGCTCACTCCAACTCCGGAAATTTTAAAACCTTCCGCTTCGGAATACTTCGCCCCAAAATCGACGAAACTTCGCAACCACTGGTCGATTTTTGGACTTTGATTTCGAAAATTTAAAATTCCAAGAATTAAAATAATTTTCCTCTGCTTTTTTTATTCCAAAATAAGCTCGACTCTCTTGGAAGTTTAAACCTTTAACTCTAGATTCTGATTTTTTACCCCAAAATCAGTGACTTACTCCACAGTCCTGGTAGAAATATCTTTCCAGAGATGCATTCGGTAAATCCTCATATTTGTACAAATGACATTCTTATGCATGTGTTTTCTCTTTATTCCCGTAATATTGAACTGCAGCTCTTAATTGTGACACATTGAAATACAACAGAACCTAATTTATCCGGCCTCCATTTATCCGCATCTCCGGTTTAGCCGGAGCAAATTTGTAGGGGTAAAATCACTTATATAACAATTTTGAGTTATGATAGTAGGCACGAATAAATACTCCTAAGATTCACATTTTTTATTCTGATTAAATGTAAAAATCCTGCAAAGATCAGGGGTGCCCACAGGGGGGGATTATGGCGCAAGTTGCGCCATCAAAATTTTTGGGGGGGATTTTTTTTTTCCTAGAACATTTTTTTTCTTTAGAACATGAAATTCTTGAATTTTGGAAAGAAAAATATTTAAACTTACTGAGCAAGAAATAGATGCATTAATAATACTTTTTTCATGTTCTCTTCAGTCAGGGGTGCCCACAGGGGGGAGATTATGGCGCAAGTTGCGCCATCAAAATTTTTGGGGGGATTTTTTTCCAGAAGGTTTTCTTTTTATTTAGGACATGAAATTTTTGAATTTTCGAAAGAAAAAATATTAACTCATTCAACAAGAAATAGAAGCATTAATAATACTTTTTCCGCGTACTTTTCAGGGCCGTCGCCGTAGCAAGCCCCCCTCCCTCCTCTTTTTTCTGAAGTGTGGCCACCAATTTCATTTTATAGCAATGCAACTAACGAAAAAAAGGAAAACTCTTCGTTGTTTTAAAAAATTAAAATAGTAATTATAAATGAACAAGTGAAATAATAGTGACAAAAAGTATTTTTTCTGTCAAAGTTGAATAGAAAATGTAATCTTAAAATACAGTTTAAAAACATCCGTGATTCTCTTTTATCAAGAGTAAGTAAGGGCCGCGGAAATGTACACTTCAAACATTTTTATTAACACAAAAATAAGTATTGAGTACAGTACACTCTTCACTAGACCACAGAGTGCGTATGTCTGCCAAGTCAGAAACTATGGGCTCGTCTCGAATTAAAAACATTGTGTATAGAGTAAAATTTGAATAATGGGAGGGATGACAAGCGACCAAACTAACATGTTGCACGCCTTGTCTTTCGGCGGCCCTGGTTATACGAAACCATGCTTCATGGTTCTGCAGTTTAAAAAATAAATAAAAATACATAAATAAAAGAACAGCCCATAGAATAGGGGTCGCCGAAACATTCCCATATGTATGTAACTTTTTTTTTTTTTGAAAAATGTTGTCCTGAAAATCATTGCTAAGTGGAGAAAAATGTATTGGTCGCCGAAATAAATTTAAATAGAGAGATAGAGGAAAAAAAAACAGTTAAATGCAATGAGAGATTCAAAGTATTATAATGAATACTCATACCAAAAGTTCTAAATGTTTTGAATGTAAAAATCGTAAGTAAATCAAAGTTTGATTAAGAGATGCAGGTGGCATATTTAAAATAAAATGAAGTAGAATAGAGACCTAAGGTATCGCAGAAAATTACCACATCCGTTCAAAATGTTAAAAATCCTTTTTCTAAGGTCGCAAATGCTTGTAGTGCAAGAAAGCAAAAATATTGTGCGGGAAATTGAAAATTTTACTAAGGAAAATCCGAGCAAATAATAGTGTTTGGCAATTCAAAATTGAAAAAAAAAAAAAATACCACGATATGTTTATCAATTATTGAAATTTACAATGAAGATAGGAGGGACGTAGCCAAACTGAAAGGAAGAGTGGGGAACTCCAAAACCCTTCTTTTTACGTCCCCGAAGCTGGCCTGTAAGTGAGTGTTTAAAACTTAGGTTTTGAAAAAATCCCGGGAAAGCGTTCTCAAACCCCATCCCTTACCCTAACGTCATTAAAGATCGCCTACACGTTAGTATTTAGGACTGCAATTTCGAAAAGCTGTGAGAGTGCTTCCTACGTAACCTCCGAGAAACGCTCTCTCAATTAATCATTCATCATCATTCAAGGTCGAATAAATTTCGTCTTTTGGACTTTAATTTTAAAAAAACTCCTTGAGGTGTCCCGAAACTCGTTCTCCAAATATTACCGAAGATTCTCAAACATTTCATTGTTAAGGCTTCAATTCAGAATTTTTCGGGGGAGATCTCCAAAACCTTCTACTCCTCTAACAGTATTTAAAATCGTCTACGATTGCGTTAATTGGACTTAATTTTGAAAATTTGTCAGGGGAGGACTCCGAATCTCTCCACCCATTAACATCTCCCACAACCACCCATTAATCTTCTAAAACTGCGGTTTCAACAGATCGAATTTTTTTCGAGAGAATGCCTCCCCTCTCTCTCTCTCTCGCCAACATCATCAAAGAATGTCTTAAATCCCACTTTTAGTGCTTCAATTACAAAACATTTCTGGTCTCCAGCCCCTTCAACACTTATACTTCCCTTTTCATCGAAGGTTGGCTTAAATTACGTTTTCAAAGCTTTAATTTCAAGAAACTGGAGGTGCACTAAATTAAAAAAAGTCTACAATCGCCTTTTTAAGGCTTTAAATTTGGGGGGGGGGGGTGGAGGGGTAGGCGCATCCCTTTTCCCCTTAATATCACCATAGATCATCTAAAACTGCATTTTTCAAACTACAATTTCCAGATTTTTCCCGGGGGAGAGCCCCCAGACCCCCCTTTACGTGTCACAATCTCAAATAATTCACAATTGGAAATGCATGCTTGAAGTTTGCATTTTGAAAAATTATAGAACGATGACCCCAAGTCTCTTCCTCCCTTAACATCATCATAAGTCGTCTAAAACTGATTTTCAAATAACAATCTTGAAAATTCCCGGGGGTGAGCCTCAGATCTCCTCTTCTGAACGTAATTAATTAACGGACAATTGTGTGAACTTAAATTTGGAAAAATTATCGGGGGAGGCTATCCTGGACCTCCTCTCCCCCCTCCCCTTTCTCCCAAATGTAAAATGTAGTCTAAAACTGCGTTTTTATGTCTTCAATTTCGAAATAACGCAAGAAGGTAGCCCTCCGAACCTCCTAATTTTGATTGAATATTATCCTTACGATTAAATTTATATTGCTAGTACTAAAAGGTCTAGTAATATGACTATACCTGCTAAACCAGAAGCCAAATCTTCTCTCTCTCTGCATATTGAAACATGTGTTTGAAACAATTAACGGGCCGCCAAAACGTACCCCCTCCCCTCCCCAGTTTTTTTGACCTAGCGACGGCCCTGGTACTCTCCTAGTCTTACCTAATCCTGGTACTTTTACTTCAATGAACGTGTCTCTTTTTTTAATGAAGGAAACATCACAGACGGCATGGAGTTAGTGTCCGTTTCAAAGCTGGTTCAGACGATTTGATTTCCTTTCAATATTTTATAAATTGTGTATAAATTGCATGTGTAAAAATGATGAGAGGAAGAGAGGTTAAAAATGTTTTATTGTTTGTAATAATTCTGACCAGTATGTTCTAGTCTTCCATTGATTCATGTGCACCTCGACAATCGTTAAGAACTAGTTTTGAAGTTTGCGAATAACATATTTTTTATCCCTACAATTGACAATTAATATATTTTCTTCATTAACGAGCTTAAGCTTGTGAAGAATTTTTCTCATTTCACTTTACTCCCATCTTCTCTTCCATTCTTAAACTGATTGTTTCAATTTATCATTAGATAATTTTTGTAACTTTCAGCGATGTTGGTTTTCGCTGGTGGTAGAACAGTCTGTTCTTAAGGTATTTAAGTTATGTTTCGTAAATCACGTTTACTTTCTTCTATATCTGTTATGTATAGAAGAATATTTGATTCGTTAAAATTCTCGAGTTCTGATTTTCGATGTGTGCTGAATAGCTGAATCCATTTTTGAGGATTTCCGAAACATAGCTGTTACGGTGTGTCTGATCTATCTTTTTTAGATATGCAACTTCAATTCTGGAAAACTTCCAGGAGAGCGCCTCCCACTGTAGCGCCAGAGTAACACCCTCTTTATCATCAAGAGTCATCTAAAACTGCTTTTGTTGAACTGCAATTTTAAAAAATTTATAGGAGAGAGCCTCTGATTTCTTCTTTCTTTAACATGATCAAAGAAAAGTATAGAATTGCGTTTTTGGAGTGTCAATTTCAGACAATTTCCGGAGGAATGGCACCAAAATTCACCTACAACTAACATTGTCCAGATCTATCAAAACTGCGTTTTTAAAGCTACAAGTTCGAAAATTTAAGTGGAGCGCCCCTCTCCCTCCCCCTACTCTCGTCAACATTATTAAAAAATCGTATTAAATTTGGTTTTCAGGGCTTCAGTTTCGAGAAAATTCCGTGAGAGCTTCCGAAAACTCGTTTTCTCAACGTCATAAAGGTCGACTACAATTGTGATTTTAGAGCTTCAATTTCAGAAAACTGCGTTTCCCCCAACCATAGATAGAGTTTTTAAGACTTTAATTTTGAAAATTTTCCTGGGGCAAGCCCTAGGATCTCTTCTTCCCCTAACATTGCCACAGATAGTCTAAAACTGCGTTTTCAGAACTACAATTTTGAAAACAAAGGAAAAGCCCTCTTTCACACAACGTTAAACTATCTACAATTGCGCTTTTAAAGTTTCAATATTGAAAAATTACCGGGAAGGGCACACCAAACTTTTTATCCCCCAAACATCACCAGAGATCGTCTAAAACTATGTTTTTAAAACTACAATTTCGAAAATTTTCCGAAGGAGAAACCCCCGAATCTAAGTGACGATAAAATAAGATTCATATTTTATAGATTCATATTGTATACATCCAGTAATGACTCCATCACAAGCCAAAAAGTTGAATCCGCTCTTCCTGTAATTATTGATACGTTTGGAAAAAATAAGGTGTAGCAAAATTCAGCGGTACCCAAAACTTGTTTACTCAAGGTGCACGTTGTAATTTGGGAAGGCAAGGCAGGTCAACAATCCAACAATACTTCAGTTCAAATGTTATTTGTCAGCGCTAGCCCCCCCCCCCTCCCCCATGAATTTGACTGGAAATTAAACACTCTAAAAACTTACATTTAACCCGATTCGAAAGCGAGAAAATTTTTGGGAATTTGCGCCATTGAGCTTGGGGGGGATGGGCACCCCTGCTCTTCAGGGCCGTCGCCAAGCACCCCCCCCCCCCCAGTTTTTTCAGAAGTGGGGCCGCCAATTTCATTTTAGCGATGAAAACGAAAGAAGAGAAAGGGAAACTCTTCGCCGTTTTAAAAAATTAAAATGGTAATTATAAATGAACAATTAAAATAATAGTAACAAAAAGTATTTTTTTTGTAAAATTTGAATGGAAAATGTAATCTGAAAATACAATTTGGGAACATCCATGATTCTCTTTTATTAAGAGTCGCGGAAATGTACGCTTCAAACATGTTTATTAACCAAAAAAAAAAAAGCATTCAGTACAGTACACTTTTCACTAGGCCGCAAAGTGGGTATGTCTGCCTAGTCGGAAGCTATGGGCTCGGCTGAAATTAAAGTATTGTGCATAAAGTAAAATTAGCATAATCGGAGGGAGGAAATGCGACAAAACTAACATGGTGCACTCCTTGTCTCTCGACGGCCTTGGTTATACAAAATTATGCTTTATGGTTCTTCAGTTTAAAAAAAAAAGAAAAAAAAAAACATAAATAAATAGGACAGCTTCATTAGAACAGCCCATAGGATAGGGTTCGCCGAAACATTCCTATGTTTTTTTTTTGATGAAAAATATTGTCCTGAAAATCATTGCTAAGTGGAGAAAAATGTATTGGTTGCCGAAATAAATGCGAAATAGAGAAAAAAAAATACGAGGAAAATAATAAAACAGTAAAATGCAAAGAGAGATTCAATGTAATGTAATGAATACTCACACCAAAAGTTCTAAATCTTTGAATGTAAAAATCGTAATTAAATCACAGCTTAATCAAGAGATGCAGGTGGCATATTAAAAATAAGTGGAATAGAGACCTAAAGTATCGCAGAAAATTGCCACATCCGTTCAAAATGTTAAAAGTCCTTTTTCCAAGGCCGCAAACGCTTATATTGCAAGAAAACAAAAATATTAGGGGGGGGGGGAATTGAAAGTTTTTTTATTATGGAAAATCCAAGTAAATAATCGTGTTTGGCAAAGAAAAATTGGAAGAAAATATTACCACTATGTTTATCAGTTATTAAAATTGACAATGAAGATGGACGTAGCCAAACTGAAAGGAAGAATAGGGAACTCCAAACCCTTCTTTTTACGTCTCCAAAACTGGCCTGGAAGTGAGTTTTTAAAATTTAGGTTTTGAAATAATCCCTGAAAAATTGTTCTCAAACCCCATCCTTTAGTCTAACGTCATTAAAGCTGGCCTACACCGGAGTATTTAGGACTGCAATTTCGAAAAAACCATGAGAGTGCTCCCAACGTAACCTCCGAGAAATGCCCTCTCAATTAATCATTCATCTTCATTCAAGGTCGAATAAATTTTGTCTTTTGGACTTTAAGAATAAAAAACTCCTTCAGTTTCCGAAACTGTAGTACTACAAATATTACCGGAGATCCTCAAAAATATCATTGTTAAGGCTTCAATTTAGAAAAATTTTCAGAGGAGAGATCTCCAAAACCTTCTACCCCTCTAACAGTATTAATAAATCGTCTACGATTACTTTAATTGAATTTCAATTTTGAAAATTTGCCAGGGGAGAACTCCGAATCTCTCCACCCATTAACGTTAACAAAAATCTTCTAAAACTGCGGTTTCTACAGATCGAAATTTTTTTCGAGAAAATGCCTCTCTCTCTCTCGCCAGCATCATCGAAAAATGTCTTAAATCTCGCTTTTAGTGCTTCAATTACGAAACATTTCTGGTCGTGAGCCCCTTCAAAACTCCCCCCCCCCTTTCATCGAAGGTTGGCTTAAATTACGTTTCCGGAGCTTTGATTTCAAGAAACTGGCGGTGCACTAAATTTTAACAAAAAAGTCTACAATCGCGTTTTTAAAACTTCAAAATTTCAAAAAATTTCGATGGGGGAGGGAGCATTTCTCATCCCCTTAATATCACCATAGATTGTCTAAAACTGCATTTTCGATCTACAATTTTAAAATTTTTCTCGGGGGGGGGGGGGGGGGGGAAGCCCCCGGACCCCCCTTTACGTGTCACAATCAGAAATAATTTACAATTGGGAATGCGTGCTTCAAGTTTGCATTTTGAAAAATTATAGAATGATGACTATGAGTCTCTTCCTCCCTTAACATCATCACAGATCGTCTAAAACTGTTTTTCAAATAAGTCTTGAAAATTCCCGAGGGAAAGCCCCTGGACCCCTCCTCTGAACATAATTAAATATAACGTACGATTGTGTTGGGAACTTAAATTTGGAAAAATTATCGGGAGATGCTATCCTCTGGAACTCTTCTCTTCTTCCTCCCAAACTTAAAATATAGTTTAAACTGCGTTTTTATGTCTTCAAATTGCAAAATAATGCAAGAAGATCGCCCTCCGACACCCCCTAATTCTGATTGAATATTATCCAAACGATTATTTATATTGCTAGTACTAAGGTCTAGTAATATGACTATCCCTGCTAAACCAGAAGCCAAATCCTCTCTCTCTCTCTGCACATTCGAACATGCGTTTGAAAAAATTAAGGGGCCGCAAAAAGCGTACCCCCCCCCCAGTTTTTTTGAAATAGCGACAGCCCTGGTGCTCTTTCCAAAATTTAATGACCGTGTCTCTTTTTCAATGAAAGGAGCATCACAGACGACATGGAGTTGGTGTCCATTTCAAAGTTGGATCAGAAAATTTGATTTCTTTTCAATATCTTATAAATTTTCTGGAAGCAGCACAATTCTGCATGATGAATACGCGTGACAGTGATGAGAGGGAGGGAGGTCAAAAATGTTTTATAGTTTGTAATAATTCTGACCAGTCTTTCATTGATTCCTTTTGTACCTTGACAGTCGTTAAAAACTAGTTTTGAAGTTTGCGAATAACATATTTTTTATCCCTCCTATTGACAATTAATCTATTTTCTTCATTAACGAGCTTAAGCTTGTGAAAAAATTTTATCATTTCAATTTACTCCCATCGTCTCAACCATTTTTAAATTGATTGTTTCAATTTATCAATAGATGAGTTAAATTAAAACTTTCAGTGATGTTGGTTTTCGCTGATGGAAGTAGAACAGTCTGTTCTTAAGTTGTTTAAATTATTTTTCGTAAATCATATTTACGAAACATAATATCCATCTATATCTGATATGTATAGAAGGATATTTGATTCGTTAAAATTCTCGAGTTCTGATTTTCGATGTGTGCAGAATTGTTGAATCTATTTTTTAGGATTTCCGAAAAATATCAGTCATGGTGTGTGTGATCCATCTTTTTTTCGCTATGCGACTTCAATTTTGGAAAACTTCCAGGAGAGCGCCCCCCCCCCCTTGTAACGCCAGAAGGACATCCTCTTTATTATCAAGAGTCATCTAAAACTGCGTTTCTCGTCATGCAATTTTGAAAAATTTATAGGAGAGTGCCCCTGATTCCTCCCTCTTTCCTTAACACGATCAAAGACAAGCCTAGAATTACGTTTTTGGAGTATCAATTTCAAAAATTTGCCGGGGAAATGGCACCGAAATTCACCTTCAAATAACATTTTCAAGATATATCAAAAGAGTTTCTAAAGCTACAAGTTCGGAAATTTAAGTGGAGCGCCCCTCTCCCTTCTTCCCACTCTCGTCAACATTATTAAAAAGTCGTCCTAAATTTGGTTTTTAGGGCTTCAATATCGAGAAAATTCCGTTAGAGCATTCGAAAACTCTTTTTCTTAACGTCACAAAGGTGGCTACAATTGCGATTTTAGAATTTCAATTTCAGAAAACTGCTTGTCTCCCAACCATAGATAGCGTTTTCAAGACTTTAATTTTGAAAATTTTCCAGGGGCGAGCCCTAGGATCTCTTTTTTCCTTAACATTACCACAGATAGTCTAAAACTGCGTTTTTAGAACTACAATTTTGAAAACAAAGGAAAGTCCTCCTTAACACAACTGTAGACTATTTATAATACTGCTTTTAAAGTTTCAATATTGAAAAATTACCGCGAAGGGGCCACCTAACCTTTTATTTTCCTAACATCACCAGAGATCGTATAAAACTGGTTTTAAAATTACAATTTCAAAAATTTTCTGGGGGAGAAGCTCCCCGGACCCCCTATCTAATTGACAATAAATTTCCGTTTCACGGTTCATGTTGTAATCTAGTAATGACTCCATCCCAAGCCAGAAAGTTGTCCCTGTAATCATTCATACGTTTGAAAAAAAAAGGTGTAGCAAAATTCATGGGTACCCAAAATTTGTTTACTCAAGCTCCACGTTCCAAAATTAGGGAAGGCAAGGCGGGTCAACTATCCAAAAACATTTAGTTCAAATGGTATTTGTTAGCGCTCCACCCCCCCCCCCCCCCCGTGAATTTGACTGGAAATTAAACACTCTAAAAAATGTTATGTTTAACCCAATTCGAAAGCGAGAAAATTTTTGGGGGGGAATTTGCGCCATTGAGCTTGGGGGGGGGGGATGGGCACCCCTGGCAAAGATAATAAATTATAGTATTCTAACAAACATCACGGCGTGCTTGGAGCGTCAGTCCGACACCACGGCAACTGAACTTTCAATGTGCGATAAGTGCTTGCGCAGAAAAATCCTATACAATTTAGTTGAAAAGTTACTGTTTATTTCTTTATTGTCTGCGATAAAATAAGTTTGCTTATTCAAGAAGTTTTCCTCATCTATATTTCGGATTATCTGGATTTTGCTTATCCGGACTGCCTTTGGTCCCAGGTGCTCCGGATAAACGAGGGTGTACTGTAGGAATCACGATGTATCGTAATATGAACAGCCAACTTCATAAAATTCTGAAGAGTTTCTGTATTTCAAAAATAAAACTTATACGTGACCGTACGGTCACTCCCGTTTCACGCACAATCATGAATTCTCAAGTACACATTTTTAAGCTCATATGATACATTAAATTTTTTTATATTCGAATATATCACTCTCTAGAAAGAGAATGTATAAATCTCTAGTTTAAAACTCCGGGATTAAAGTGCCAATATATGCTTAAAAATATCTCATTTGTGCGAATAGATTGTGCATGAAATCAGTAGATTTGTCGCAAATGCCGATATCGCTAGCAGCCCCTACGATTTAGGAGCCCCGAAGGAATCTGAAAAGGAATGAGAAAATATTTTGCATACTTCTGTTCATCTCTAAAGAGCCTGGTCCTCCGCTTCTGGTTGAAACTTTATTTTTTTTTAAAAATAAGGACTTGACAACTGATACAAATTTAAACGGTTTAAAAAAAAACTTTCTGTAGCGAGCGTGCTTATCTAGCTATCGTAATGCTAAGTATTTTACTTTCAATTCTTCAAAAAAGACTGAAATTTTTCAAAAAAATCTTTAATCTCTGCCAGAAAAATCCTGTTTTCGAATGTTTCGGTACAGAAGTTTATTGAAGCGTGTTTACCTCTGTCACAAGATGATTAAATTGGCTTTCAAACGAACTATACATACGTGAATAACAGAGATTTTAACATTCTTTTTGTAACTGTTTAGAGCGGCGATTCCAAATCTTTTGCAAGTTTCGACTTTTTTTGCCAACTAAGCAACTCACGACCCCATGTTTGTTCTGCCCATATATCTGTATCCTCCTTATTATCCTATATATACTTATGTAATACATTGTGCATATTTTACTTAACTGAAGGTAATAGAAATATTTTATTTATGCGTAATTATGGGTGTACGTGGTTGTAGGAAACAGATGGCTACTCTAATTTATGCGGCGTGTTTCTAAAAGTTTAACATTTTAAACAAATTTAAATATACTTTAGTTAAATTTAACTGCAGTTTTATCGCTGGAAAGGAAAATAAAAATGCTGCCATTTTTTCTTATTTCTAATAACTTTAATATTAAACATTAAAAACAGAATATCACAACTCTAATGCTTCCCACAACCGCATTGGGAGTCTTTACCCTCAAATTGGGAACCCCTGATTTAGAGGCTTATTCTGGCACCCAAAGAGAATCATTAATTTGCTTTGGATTGATGTTAACTCCTCTCCACATAGATATTACGCAAAACGAAAAAAGTTGGAAGGAGTTATGACGTCGAACCAGAAGCGGAAGGAGTTATGACGTCGAACCAGAAGCGGAACGAGACCAATTTTTTCTGGAATAGGGCCCTTAATTTCACAATAAAAATACTTGAAAAGCTGAAACATGCATGAAATAAATAAACTTTATAGCTGGATCCTTGACCTATTGAATAATGCGTAATTGTCTTTAAGACTTAAAATGTCTTAATTTGGCACACAATCAACTCAGAATAAACTATCTGTTAGATTTTGAATGTTATTAAAATACTGAAATCTTTTCGGAACATCTACTGTCAATTCGTCAGAACTCGATGCCTTACAACTCGAATTACTTTCCATCCCAGTTATCATTGATTTCCTAAACCCTTGAAAACTAAACTTCTCAACTCTGACCTTTAATAACTAAAAGGTTAGCCTTTAACTAGGGACTTCATTTTTTCGAGAGTAGACTTTTTAAGCAGCCATAAATTGACCGATTGAAGTTTAATCTATGCTACCGAAATAGCTTAATGTGTAACAGCATAATTTAAAAAGTAGACGCAACGTAATTTTGTGACCAAACATGCAAGCAAGAAGTTAAATTTAGTCCCTTTTACCAGATTACTGATTTTTAGTATTTGTTTCAGGTGTTCTAGAGGTTTTACAGGCGTCAAGTGTGACGTACAGAAAGTTGGAACAGAACCTTATGACTATGGTTGGGTAGTTGCTGTTGTCTTGTCAATCTTCCTGATCACTTTCGTCGTGGTAGTATATCTGCTGTGCAGAAAAAACAAGTAAGTTTCACATGGAGAATTTTCTAATTTCTCTAAAGTTAATTCCACTAAGATATAACTTTACTAAATATCTAACTATAGGGTTTCAGAAAGCGCGTTAAATATTATATCGAGCAACTTACATCGCGGAGTATAATGCTCTCGACAACACGGGAAGATGAAGTGATGGGCATAACAGTTCTCATAATCGAATCACTGTATTCGATAACTCTATTAATCAAATCTCAAGTTCTCGATTGTTGTAGCTCGATTCCCGAGATCTCTATTATCAAAAGTTCTCGATTCTGCCCATCACTAGGAAGATAATATTCCAACTCCTTCACCCTGAAATCAGTCTCTGCAGCCCTGGCAGAACTACAGACACCGAAGGAAAATTACTCCAGACTCCTGTAATTTAAGCTCCCGATTCTTGACTGATTTACCCATTCAAATCTTGACTGATTTACCCATTATTCAAAAAGTAAAATGAGAATGTCAAAGCACTTCAGTCGCACGTCTTTTCATTGAGCTCACTTGGTATGCATTGAAAAAGGCGTTCCTTGTAACGCCAAAACAAGCGTCTTCAGCAATTTACAAATACAAGTGTCGACCAGCAACAGTCTGGGCACAGCTAGACTGGTCTTAGTTAATTTACAATCCCCAGCTTCTTTCCACATTTGCTTTTTGACGTTATTTCTTTTGGTTTTTAGCACAAAGGTATTTAACAAATAGACTTGGACTACTCCAAGGCCCTATCTGCTGTTATGGGTGCCAGATTTGGTGAGTATCAAACCGGTTCACTTGCCTCGAGTGGCAGCTTTGGAGGAAGGGACTTGAAATTTATTTCTGTGAATTCGTTAAAACACTAAGAACTTGAAGGAAGATGGGTGGTGGCAGTCGATTTCAAGATATGCCCGCATCGAAAAAATTTCAGCTCTGGCACTAGGTAGTGTTGCCTTAGCATAATCATGTGGCTGTTGTTGCAGGGTACAGGATAGGAGGGATCTTAGTTCTCGTCCTGGTACTGCATTTGGTTTCAAGAGTAAAAGTACGGACCAGACAGCTATTGATCATTTGACTGCTAGGCATTATAAAATCATTTTATGTATACGCTACTAAAACTTTTTCAATCTTTACAAAGTGTGCTAACAATGAATTTATAGCGAAATAACTTTTTTGTTAACTTAGAGAGAAAATGTTGAAAAACTATAATTTGGTACAGGAATTTTAAAAGTTGAAAAATCTTCTGAATCTTATTCAGATCAGAAGTATTTGTAGGAGGGTTAAAACATTATTTCACGAAGTTTGAAGCATTTGTTAATATGCAAACTTAAAATGTTGTCTTACTGTATTGCTTGTAAAACTCCTAAACTAAATTAGGACAGGAAAAAGCTTCCCCTCACTGAGCTTAATTTTTGGTGCGTTTGAAACTATCTCAAGAATCTCAACCTATAGTTTAATTTCCCTGGATTTTTTAATTGTTCAGATTGAAGTTCCCGAAAGCTAAAATAGTTAACGAACTTCACAACTTGGCTACATAATATGTAGTAAAACTCGGTAAACCTGCTGGCTTCAGCGGTAAAATCTAGTTCTGTCCTGCCACTATTGGTATGAGGTTTTCCGAAACAAACTCCTTGTCTTCAATGAATGGAAAGCATTAAACTGATTTTACTAACTAAAATGGCTATCTAATAAGATTGATAAACACCAGACGCAGTGGATGTATTAGATTTTGATGAGATTATAAGCTGGAGAGGAATTTAACAAATATAAAGCCTTTATTTTGGTTTTACGACAGTATTTCTTTTCAAAGATATATAGATGGTTTCGGCATGCATCCATTGAACAGGCTAAAATAAAGTCGTAATTTTTATAAGCTGTTTTGCTTCATTTAAAGTTTTTCTCAAAATTTAAACCCTTCTAGCGGTGGGATCCTAAATAACAATTTTATTCTATTGACATGTTAATCCACAATAGTGGGTGGACTATATTTCACTCGTTGGTCTAAGCAGAGTGCTTCGAAATGAACGTCCTGATACGACGACTTAATTTTGCTTTCCCCGAGTTGGAGATGCTTTTTTCTTTGACGAATTTGTATACAATTGAAGTATCCCGCGAGTGCATATATAAGAACAGAGTTCGAGGCAGGCGCGCTGTTAACCGCTCTTGTCCAGATCAATTTCATTAATTCTCCCCGTATTTTCTAGGTCAAAGATCAGCAAGGTCACCGAAAGTGTGGCTGTAAGATTTCGCAACCCAATCTTTGGCAGAAAGAGTAGTCAATTGGTAATGGACACGGATGACGGTGGCGTCTGCGACGAGCTCGTCTTTGGCGGCACTAAAGGCGATTACAAAAAATCTGGATTTACAAATCCATTATTTGGGAAGAAGACCCATGAAAGAGTAAGTGGAATAATTTCTCTAACTGAAAAATGATCAAATAAGCTTTGTGCTAAAAGTGAAAAACCAACTTAAATGAAGCATAAGTTCTCAAGAAGATGCAGCAAATAGCTATTTCAAGGCTACAATGGAACCTCTTCATCAGTGCAAGAAGATCACAGAACTAGAAAGGCGCGAGAGAACTCTTGCTCTTGTTCCTGCTGTATATTTATGTAACTGCTGTGTATGTAACTATTTGCTGTATTTTGAGAATTTGTGCTGTATTTACGTTGGTTTCTCACTTTAATCATGATTTGTTTTGGTTATTCCATCGTTCAGATTCCTTGAATCAGATATGGAGTCTAGGAAAAACAGCAGACATTGTCGTTTCATCATTGGTTTTCGGCTTATCCGTCTGGAATAGCCAGAATAAAGCTGAAGATATAATAGATTCCATATAAGGATTTTGTCTTTACACTAGTCGCTAAAAATATTTCGACACACAATCAGTGAGAAGATATACTTTGCTTCCACATTGGGTTTTTCTTTCTGTTTTGATCCGGCTAATCCAGACATAAACAAAAGCAAGGGCAAAATTGCAGTCATTGCGTGCTGTAACAAACTGTATTTACTTGCAATTTCGTCTTAACGACGACTCGAGTGCTACTACTTGCAACTTCAAATACGCACACTTTTCTGTTAAGCATTCGCCCCTTTGTCCTGCGCAAGTTTGATGTTTTGTGAAGGAAAGCAGTTGTATGAAAGTTACTTTTCTAACGCAAAGTGAAATATAGGCTTAATTATGGAGAGATGATACCAGTAATCTCCATACGTTCGGTTTAGGCAGTCACGTCAGAACTACACAAATTCTAAAAACCTGTAAGCACACATCATTAAAGGTTCATAAGTGAAACTTAAATGCCAAATGTGTGCCATACCAGTTATTTTGAAACATTGGGAGTTTTTTGAAGTTGCTCCTAAAATAGTGGGTTTCAGAGTTTTCAGACAGCATTTTCGATGTCTGTAGATAATCGAACGCTCTATGAAGTTGAATAAAACTTCTGCATGCTAGTTCAAGTTCTTAAAACTTCAGTTTTAAGCTGATATTCAAATGTCTGAATGTGTCCATGAAGGTATAGATGAGTCATTAGTTCGCAAACATCTGAGTTCTAATACGCCGATATGCTTAATCTGTTACACGCGTAGTTACTTACCCCAAATTCTATTTCGAGAATACTTATTTCCCGGTTTTTCAGCAGTCCCCGAAGCATATTAAAAATGAAAGTACAGTAAAACCTGTGAAGTTGACCACTTAGTTGACCGCTTTTTTCTGGCACGGAATTAACCCTTATCACATAAATCAATCTTTAAGTTGACCACCTGTTTAAGTTGACCACTAAAGTAGTGCACCGCAAGTGGTCAACTTACAAAGGTTTCACTGTAGTCTGCATGATAAACCAACCTTAGATTAACCGTAAAATTTTAATCTGTGCCCAGATAGAATTAAAAAATACGATGCTAATTGTACAAAGTATGCTACCTCCTATACTAGATAATGATGCTGCTCTTAATTAGTTGGAATAAATTTTCTGTTTTGTCTCCTCCAGCTAAAAATGTCCGCAGACTTTCACAAATCTACGACTCGAGCCTCAGCCAGCGCGATATACTTAATGTTTGCGTGCTCAGCGTGAAATGAAAGGAATTCATGTTTTTTTTACGATTTCATAAAGGATTGACAATGGCTTCATATCATTACGATGGGTTCATGAGTGATAGAAATCTGTCGAACTGCTGTATTTTAGAACAGTTCAGGGAAAATGTTCTTGTCGAACTAGATCATAATTGGAGTTGATGACTGAATCTATAGAAAGATTTCATAATCTAAGGGTAGGTAATAGGGAGAAAGTGATTCTGCCGAAGCATTTTATGATAGGACAAGTAATTGTGATTATTTTTAATGATTACAGAAATACTTCTCGTCTTTTTCACTACCGGGGAGGACCACTTGGTACAATTCAGAATCCGTAGCGGACCACATAAGATAGGAATAATATTTTAATCATATTAGTTTAAATGAGATTAATCCAAAGTTTTCTTTAATAAATTAAATTACAACTATAAAAATATATTTATTCAATCTTTCTCAAATGTCGCGGGCCGTATGAAAATTTCTCGCAGATCACAAGAGGTCCTCTCACCACAGGTTGAGAAGAACTGAATTACACAATAGTGTATCTAATCCTCAGTGTTAATATGAAATCGCTAGAAATTCGCTCGTCAAGATATGACTGAAAATTGCTTCTACATTTGAACGAAGTAGTTGTCTGTTAGGGTTAAAATTTCAACCATCAAAATATTATCAAACTCCAGTGGATTAACCCTAAACTCCAGAAGGTAGATAGCGTTCATTGTTGACCACTTTTTCGTTTTTCTCCTAAAATGAGTCTTTCCGGTGAAACGGATAAGTTACCGGATCCAGTTCAGCCTTGTCAAAATAATCTTCCTGCATGTGAAATTACCCAAAAATATAAAATTATGCCGTGGCAAGAGTTTCATTTTTGGTGACGGAAGCGTTACTCAGTGATTTTGGCTGTTATTTGTATGAGGATTGTCAATATTCAATTATATTGTTACGCGTTCGACGCAACTTCACTTTCTTTAAATGACGACACAGTTCTTGAGAAAACAGATTTATTTACAGATGACGACACAGTTCTTGAGAGAACCGATTTATTTAAAACTATGTACAAGAAATACAGTTAGCAACTGCTAAATTAACCATAGCAATTAGGCAAATATCAATTAACACCGTAAACTCTGTATACACGCGTATTTACATCAAAATACGCGGAATCCTAGAGCAAAGGCTAATACACGCTTTCCAGCCCGCGGCTCATACCAGTCTGACTTTGAACACGCGGCATGGCTATTTATAAACCTCGAAAGAGCTCTCAAATATTCCAGGTGGTTCCCGAAGTTTAATTCATTTTCTTTTTTATTCATTCACAAATCTTATCCAGAAATGGAGGGACCATATACTTCATTCGAATGTAAGGGGGTTGTACATTCATTTCATGAAACTATTTATAGGTTACGAAGATAATTTTAAATGAAAGATAATGGAATAAACGCCAAATTTAGCCAGATTACAACAAATTAATCAAATAATTATGTACAGAATTTGTAACTATGTTTGATACTAAATTACTAGAAAGAACCTTCCGTAACTGATTATTTGAAAGAATTAAATGATAGCTAACCATCATTCTGTTGAGAACCTTGTGCCAAACAAATTTAAATAGTTCAATCTTGAATAAAAGTAAACCTGTGTGGAGGTGAGAGCAAGTTTTTTTCCCATGCATTTGAACATAATTCAAACACTCTTGGTGACTACAAATTTTTCTTGCAGCTTCCAGATCTTGAGTCGCAAAAAGGAGACTACCAAAGGTGGCCATCATACGATACAGAGGACTGCGCCTTCATCAGCGATAACCAGGATGAGAAGGATTCTAAATGTCTTAACGAGACTTCATTAGCAACCAAAACATCAGATAAAATTTTGGGTTTTTTGAAGAATTTCAGAGAATGAAACTTATTTTCGTTCATTTTTCATCAGCCTTCATACGTTTGTCCAATCTACATTTTAACTGTACTTTTTAAGCTAATAAACTAACCTGTTGAATTTTATTTGTTCCTTTTAATGTAAGTTTCAAAACTGAAACCACGCGTTGTCTAGATTTTTGTAACAAATGAACCTTGAGCGTTAACGGATGGTCATACAGAAACGTATTTAAGAAATTGATGTATTAGCAATTTAGCTAAGACGTAACTACTGAATTCATGATAGTTTCTGCCAAAAAACAAGGGTACCAAAAACCAAACTGAAGTCTCATAAAACAGCTCAAAGAACTTATAACAGATTTCATGCTCACCAATTATATTTGCTCTTCAAGAAATTAAATTTTTTTTTTGAAGTAAATTAGCATTTTATGAATTTAGTACTTAGCTACAAGTTTCAAATGTTGCAACCGACACTGAAATTGTATCTTTCTGTTTCAAGTTTCAGCTCTAAATATCCATGTCAGAGTACAGCTTTAGGAGTTTTTAAGAGCTTAATTCCCAAGATAATTCCAAATTAAGTTTTTTGGAAACCTTTACACTAAATGTGTATACATGGTGCATATTTCGAATCGCTCGCACAATTAGATGTTAAGTTGTTTCACTATGTTAAATTGAATTAATGTGAACTTGCTCTCCTAGTTTTTCACGTTTGTATTTTCTAACTTAAACTTAAGTCGGACTCTAACAACTGACACTAATGGTGAACTCTTCAGGTGCAACTTTAAATGGAAAAATCAAATAATTTTTCTATTTGTTAAGCCAAAGACAATTAGTATCTGTACGGATTGCAAATAAGTTTGCATAACATTCATGCAAGCGGCGATAAAAGTGCAACTTCTGAGTTCTAATATTATGAGAATTGGCTTCCCCCCCCCATGAACATCCAAACTGAAATCTAAATTGTTCCCAAACCTAGTCATTTACACTTGCATAAAATGTTTGCAATGTGAATAGTTTCTGTGTCATAAATTACATAACTAATGTTTGATAATTTCCTTCTAACTTGTGAAAGTTTAATGATTTACTATTAATCATTTATGCACCACCACGCACCAGGGACGTGAACTACCTGTGCCAATGCAGCGATAAGACAAGACATTAGATTCAGATTTTAAAACGATAGTCGTTAAGTTTTGTCAAATTTTTGAGCTGTGCCATTGTTTTCGGCAACGATAAGTTATTCTCTACTCTGCCGACAGCAAACCAGAGCTGTTATAAAATTGCACTGTTAGGGAGTTAAGATATAGACTACTGATATTCTAACCGATATAAAATATTGTAACCTAGCGGTTTTCTATAATACACAAAAAACCCGCAAGACAATATTTTTTGGGAGTTTTCCTAAATACCAGCATTTTTCTTAAATACCAAGTCTCAATTTGCCGCATAGTGTCCTCTACAGCAGTGGTTCTCAACCTGTGGTCCGTCAGAAATTTTCATGTGGTCCACGAGCAGCCAGTGAAAATTAGTTTCATTTTTAACACGCTTTTATTAGCTTCACCTGTATGTATGCATGTTGTAACGGAATCTTGCAGCTCAAATTTCGCCCACTTCCTGCGATCGGATTCTTTTGAAATTTGGCACGCGACCTCAGACAATGACAATGCAATATTCTATAATCAAATTAACTCTTTTTTAATTGTTAGTTTCCTCCAATTTTAATCAATATTTTGGCTTAAATCCAATGTGAAAAAGGAAAAACTAAAAAAAAAATTTAAAAAAACTCGCAAAAAATTATTTAAAAATCTACAAAACCTTTTTTAATTTTTCTGCATCACAAAATTTGTTCCAATGTTCCAAGGTAATTAGAACATGAAATATAATTGTTTTTAACTAATTTCATGCTAAAATTTATGTCGGCCTTCAATTGGAAATTCATTGCTGATCAGACCATTGTTGAACAAAATTTTTATTCAAATGCATCTCAAATTTTCAAAGTAATATAAATATGATTTCGGCAGACAAATGACTCACAGTAGCTTCCCATCGGGGTGCCCTTGTCTTAACTTTAAGATATTACCTCGCACTCGTTTTATAAATAATTTCGTCACCTGATAATTCTCCAACATAAGACTAAAAAACAGAAAAAATAAGTTTAAAAAACTAAAGACACGCTTTCGTAGCAAAATGAACTAAAAAGTGAAAAATCTTTGGATGATAGTAATTGACCAATCATTTAATTTCAATGTAATACAAAAAAGCGTAAGGGGCTTCTTATCAGTTGTCTTGAATTTCTTCCATTTGTTGTCCAAGAAAAAATGTAAATAGAGAGCACCCCACGCTTTTTTGTATTACATTAAAATTAAGTGATTGGTCAACTACTATCATCCAAAGATTATTTTTCACTTTTTAGTTCACTTTGCTACAAAAGCGTGTCTTTTTAGTTTTTTAAACTATTATTTTATTATAAATGTAGTTAAGATGAATCGAAAAGTTCGATAAATTTATTTCATCTGATGTAATTGTTGTGAAAATATTTTTTCCATCTTATGTGGTCCGCTTTTGATTCGGAAGAGTACCAAGTGGTCCTCATTGTATAGTGAAAAGGCTGAGAACCGTTGCTCTACAGTGGGGGCAAATCAAACCTGACAGCTTCGTGAACGCTACGTAGATTCTAATTGCAGAATTACGCTACCAGGTTAGGTTTGCCTCAATTAGTTTTCTTAGTTACCAGTTCATTATTTTAGTGCAGTGCAGAGCAGATCAAGAAACAGCTTTGATCAGGGCTGCGGAATCTGAAGGAAAATCATAAACTCAGATTCTGGGAATTTTAGAGACTTCGACTCCCAAACACTAGCAGAGGTACCGACTGTGAAGGAAAACGACACTTACTGTTGGAATTTTAAACCTTCGACTCAGTCCTTTACCACAAAAGCATAGACTTCTTAGCCCTGGCTTTGATTTCGTTATAAATAGTGATTGCAATTCCGGTACATCGAATACCGGTATTTCTAGCAATTTTGTGATTTCATAATGCCAGTATTTGCTAAGGTAAAATACTGGTATTTTAGGTATTAGTTAAATAATAAATAGCTTCAATTGAATTTTTAACTTAACTTTTTAAATATCCACTTATACAGGGTGTTCTACCTGAAAGACTTTATTTTCGCAACCGTTGGTCTTAGATGTATACTTCCAATTGCAAAAATGTTCAAAATCGGATGCAGAGTTAAGATATTACGAGTTTAAAGCAAAAATGAGAAATAAAATTTAACTTTTTATACGGGCCCCAGGTCCTCCAACTTACATTTAGGGATATTCCAACGCAAAGTTTGAAACTAGAACTACCAATATTCACAGATATGAAACGCAGCGTTTTGAGACTCGCATCACTTTTCAATAGCCATGAATAACACCTTTTGGGGGGGAAATATAGCGATTAACAAGTGTTCAAAACGATGTGTGTGCATAGTGCGGATTTTCAATTCGTTACTGTTAGAGGTTTTGTATTGTTTTTGCGTATCACGGCATAACATTTGAATTTATTTTTGAACAGCAATGAAATAATACAAATACAGTAAAACCTGTAAAGTTGACTACCTGTCTAAGTTGACCGCTATTTTCAGGCACAGAATTAGATCTTATCATAGAATTCAACCTCTAAGTTGACCACCTGTTCAAGTTGACCACAAAAGTAGTGCGTCGCAAGTGGTCAACTTACACAGGTTTCACTGTACTTTGATTTTCTACTTTGACAACCTGCCATTCTTCTAAAAGGGCGATAAGTTCCAATCTCATCTTCAGTATGGTCCCTTAACTTGGAATATCTCCTTGAGTTTTGGTCGCACAAATTTAGAGTTTTTGTGTCGGTAATAGTTTTCAATGGAGATTATTTCTCTAAATATTATTTAGGGGACATAGAACCCGTGTAGAAAGTTACATTTGTATTTTTTGACTTATTTTTATTTTCACTTCGAACTTTCAATATCTTAACTCTGCATCTGATTTTGAAAATTTTTGCAGTTGGAAGTATACATCTAAAACCAGGGCCCAATTTCCCAATAGTCAGAGTAGGCAGCTGCCTAGGGTGGCAAAATTTTCGGGAGTGGAGAGTTTTGCTTTAACTACACATTTTTTAAACGAATTTTTTATTCTTAAAAGTAAAATACTATTAGCATTCTTTCATTTTCCACAGACAATTTTTTTTTCTTGTAATTTAAGAATGATTACTTTCATACATCTTATGGAAATCGAACGGTTTTTCAATCATGGTAATAGATTGGCGTTAAACGTTAATACGATAAGCGGGTGTCGCGATTTCAGAAAATCGTTGCGTTTGGCCAAAAGTCACAAAATTGTAGTTTGACCGAGATTTTAAGTGCTATATGCTAAAGTTTATTCAGTACTGGTTTCTTGAGTGATTGACGTTCATTTTCTTTTTTACATTAGGAATATTTAAAAATTGTTTTCTGTTAATATTAAGTCTTGGAGGTAAATGAAAATGAGTGACGAGAGAGCGAAGAAGGCTGAATAATTTTAAATAAAGGAAGCATGCTCTAAATTAAAAACCGAAGAACGAAAAAGTCTTCAAACATTTTTTAAACGTAGTATATTTTTTCAAATGGAAATTTATCAAAAACGGAAACTTAAGTCTCTTTGCAATCCAGTTACAATTTACTAATGAAATACCATCGAACAGTGAGGAGTGGTAACAACACAAGTGAGTGCACGTAATAACAGAGGAAACTTTTAAGTCTTTGATTGTGGTAGAAATTCTTACTTTCACGTTTTATATGCAAGTTTTACTATTCATTTATAATAATTTTTGGAAACTCGATGATGGTAGGACAAGCCTAGTGGGATCTCGTGCTATAAAAACAAACCTAACGAGTAGGGTCCTAACCACATTTTGTGATTGCGAAAAACATAATTTGAATTCTAAATGTTAAAATTCAAACTAAGACCAGGGGCTGGATGCTGGATTTTTTAAATTAATTTTTATTGATGTTTAAAATTATGAACAGCGCAAATGCATCCGGCTTCACACAAGTCCCCAAATTTGTAAAATAACAATGTGAAGGATAAAATTTGTCCCGGAATACAACGCAAAATGAAAATAATAGAATATTTCACACTTTTTTGAAATAAGTTTGCTCTAACCAAATATAAGTGCAAATTAAGTATTTAAATGAACGTGCCAACTTTCTTAGATTTTAAAGTGTGCATTTCATTTCAAATATACTCAATTAAAAATAATCTTAGACAGAATAATCCAGAAGTTTATAGTGATAAAGATTTACATTGAGTCAAAAAATTAGAATATTCAAATTAAAGGGGAAAAAACACTTTCAAAAAAGAAAAAAAAATGTATCAATACTAGAATGCGTCATTTTTTGCTGCTTTTATCCTTTCTCACACGGATTCTACCACCTGTTTACATCGTTCCTCTCTGACACTATTTCCATACCCTCTTCAATGCGGCAACGAGCTCAATTTTGTTGGCGGGCACCAGGTCTTGAATCGCTTATTTTGGATTTGACGGAATTACAAATTTTTGATCATACTGAGATTGGTACAGTTGCTTGACCAGTTTAATATACCGAAATTCCTCTTTCTGTTTAAAATCTATGTGTCGATTTAGAGATGTGACACGGAGTAGAATATTGCTGAAAGATAAAATGTGTCACTTAACATCTCTGCCACGTGTTACAATTTTTCTACCTCGTTTACTTCGGTCACTTTTTAGTTGGTCAGTCCTTCTATATTCTTTTTAAATCTTACATACCATAGAATGTAAAACGATCCTTTGAATTCAGTTTGATAGTTTTTGTTTTCTAACTTTAAGAAATGATACAATATGTATCTTCGTTTTTTTTTTCCTATTTATCATCTTGACGACCCATTTTGAGCAATAAAAGACTTTTGAAAGAGCGTAAAATTATCCGGGAGTCAAGTTCCATACTTGCGAGAAACTATAGGATAACAGGTATGCAAGTATTTTTGCTACATTTCAAAATTCACATTGAATGAATAAATTATTCTAATTTTTTGACCCATATAAAAAATCTAACTAATTTTCCAATGTGTTATTGATCCATAAATTGCTAAAATAATATCTGAAAAGTGATTTAAATTGATTTACTATTCATGAATAACGAGTTTTAGTCTTTTTAATTTGCATGCGTTCATGTTTCCCGATTTAGGGACAAGTTTTGTTCAAACAGTTCTGACATTCTATTATTTTGAATTTGGGTTGTAGCAGTCTTTTTTTTACATCCCTCATAAACATTTCCTCTCTGTAATATTAAAAATATCGTACTCGTATTAAATATTCAGGTACTAAGGAATCGTCTATCACTTCCCCCCGAGGACGTTTGAGCGACCCACTTTATTAATCGATGAATTTATATTGCCATGACGACAAGTTGTTTGTTTGTGCAACACGTGGCCTTGGTCGATTTGAACCTCTTTTGTATTAAGGGCTTTTCAGTTTACCAAGACATTGTTTTCTGAACATTTAGATGCGAAACATCTTGAGAAAATTTTGAAAGTAAGTGCATTATTTCTGTATTGCTTTTTTTTTTTCCCTTTTTAAATTAATCTTTTGATAACATTTAATGTTTAAACTAATTATGAAGGTGGCACTGTTAATGAAAGTACCACATTTGGATTATGCAGATTAAAAAAAATTTGCGTTTTCAGCAATCGAGTTTTGAAAAACATTTATATATAAAATATTTTGAATTGTCAAAAAATTACATGAAATCATTTAGCAAAACCTTGGCAGGTTAAAACTTTAATTCAGTCCCCAAGTAAATAAAAAGTTCATGTTTCAAAATGTCAATGCTTTGAAAACTTTTAGATTATAAGCACCCGAAACTGTTTTCAACGGTCGATTTACTTTAAAAAAATATTTCCATTAGATCTTGGTATATCTGTCATTACTACTAACAGTAACATTATTTCTTTTTGAAATTTTTTTTAATTCGAAGTTTCGGCTTGATTGATTTCTGAAGTAAACAATTCAGTTACAGAAGCAATGAATGTTAAAAGACATTGAACTCTTAAGAATTTTGAAAGAAGTATTAAAAATAAAGTACTAAAGATTGTCTCAATCATAAGTATTTTTTTCCAGTCTCATGACTGAAAAGAAAAACTTTAGTGAGAGAGAGAGAGAGAGAGAGAGAGGGAGTGAAAATCTTGGAAATAAGGAGATTCTTCTAATGCCTGAGGCTGAAAATCTGAAAACTAAGGAAATCATTCGAACTACTGAAGCTAAAATCGAAATGACAAGAAAGAAAAGAAATTTAAACTATAGCGTGATTTATTTTAGTACAAAACATTTTAGCCACAATATTACTTTTGTATTAGGTTTTCAATAACCCTTTAGAAGTTGTGAAATAACTACTTAGAAAGCACGTTTTTAAAAGTAGAATAAATCACATCTCCTATCAGCGTGTAGTTAATAATATAGAAATTTTAATTGCTATTCCGATAAAAAAAAAAAAAAAATGAAAAAGAGTTGAGAAATCTAGTGAAAGTTTCTGTAGCCCTATATTTGAACATTCAAACTTATGCAGAAACATAACTCTGAACAAATAAATGAGCAACATTAAACACTTTTCCATAATTACAGGACAACCTCATTAATCCGAACTAAATGGGAATCTAGATCGTTCGAATTACGAAAAGTACGGATCAAACAAAATAACCTATTAATTGAGCCAAGGTACCTAAACAAACTACTCGACACAGTAAAACCAACTTGTTGTAAAGTCACTTGAAGTGACTTACACCACATTTTCTACATTTACAGTGGCTTTACTGGAAGAAAGGCAAATATATTCAGAATTAGAACTGAAAGATTTTAGAAATTTCTAGCTGCTGGTCCAATCAGCGGCAAGGAAACCGGTTTATACCGCTATCATTCTCACCTAAGCAGCAGTTCAGGTTAGTGGTCAATTTTTGTGTTCTCTTAGAGGCCAACATATTTTAGTTTTTTTTTTAAGCAATCAGCGAATTGTATATTACCTTCATCTGACTAAAGTTGATGTTCTATGATTTTTGGACACATACTTCTTCGAGCACCACCGTCCACCGGCCGACCCCTGCAGCTGCTGTTTCTCTGGTCCTGGACCTCCACCAGCAGCACTGCCCCTCCTGGATACACTCATCCTGGGCAGGGGCGTCTACCTTAAACGTCTACATACGTACACATTTACTCACATACGTCAACTCAAACACATACTTACACACACGCCTACACCAAATATGCCTAAACTCACTCACGCCACCGCCCAGGAGAAGGGACTTGCTCGAGGCCGCTGAACTAGAGGACATGGATACCACCGGCCCCTGCAACTGCTGTTCCTCCGTTCCTGGGCCTCCACCAGCAGCACTGTCCAACGGGATACAATCATCCCTGGGCGAGGGAATCCATGCCCTAACCGCCTACACACACATCTAGTCACAAACAGGCCTACACACACACATGTCAACTCAAACACAAGTCTACACACAATCTTACACACACAAATACGTCTACACACACATACACGCCATCGACCAGGAAGAGGGACTTGCTCGAGGCCGCTGAACTAGAGGACATGGACACCACCGGCCTCTGCAATTGCTGTTCCTCCGTTCCTGGGCCTCCACCAGCAGCACTGTCCAACGGGATACACTCATCCTGGGCGAGGGCATCCATGATCTAACCGCCTACACACACATCTAGTCATACACAGGCCTACACACACACACACACACACGTTAACTCAAACACAAGTCTACACACAATCTCTCACAAACACACACACAAATACGTCTGCCCATACACTCACGTCATCGCCCAGGAAGAAAGACTTGCTCGAGGCCGCTGATCTAGAGGACATGGACACAACCGACCAGAAAGAGGGACAGGCTCGCGAAAGCTTGTTGTGTGCTGGATGCTGTTTTCGTCTAAAGAGAATTAATTGTGTGGTCAGGATGGTCGGCTATAAATAAAGTCGATTCCGGAGGACAGGAGCCGTTTGTAGAAACGATAAACCCAACGAGTCCTATCGCAAGTCGTGATTGCAAAAAAACATAATTTGTATTTAAAATTTCAAAACTAATTTTTTCCCGCTTCTGGTACACTTAAAAGAGAAACTAAAGAATATCAGAAATCCATGCCTAACACAAGTTACTCTTTTTCATAATTAATCTTATTATTATTCACGCCACTATTACGCTAACCCTATCAGATAACTCATTCCCAAAACTGTTTAACACGCTTAAAGAGCGCTTGCAACTAGGCCACTTTCACTTCCACTTTAAATGCATTTTGGTTTTTAAGTACTGCCTAGTTTCATTGACCTAATCGATCGTGTCTTTGCATGCAATCCTGCAGTTTAATTCTTTGAATGAATGCTCTCGCAAAACTAACGCAGGAGGGGAAACTCCTGTTTTACGTCACGCTCATCTAAGTAAGAAATCAGTTACTTTAATTCGAGTAGAATTTTACTAAAATAACTTCAGTTTGCTAATAAAAGTTACCACACCCAAGGATAAGTTTGCAAACTTTTAATCTTCAATCTGAACTTATATTTTAAGTTTCTTGGTTTTCTTTTAACGTTTATATCGATCAGTGCTGCATTAGAGGCAGGGCAATCATTTCAAATGTTTCCGGGGGGGGGGGGAGTGGGCAAAGGGTGTATGTATCCTTCATGCAATTTTTTGGGGGAGTACCAAAAATCATTGGATAGTCAATCGGGGGGGGGGGAGGCAATTACCCTCCTCGATGACGGGTTTAATTAGAGGGTATACAGCAGCGTATATTTTCTGGTGTATTTCGAAATGTAGTGCATATCTTCTGCTTTTAAATTACTGACTAGCTACGTCGCCCGACTTTGCACGGTTCACCTCGAAAATAAAAGTTATGTCAAGTGACGCGGATTTAACAAACAGGCTTGAACAAAAAAAAAGAAAAAATCAGCAAAATTTTGTGGCAGATTTCGAAACAAATAACCAAAAAGTAAACATTTTAAATCCCCCGGTTACAGGAGAAGCCTTTAAAACAAAACCCAGAATTTTATTTGCTCATATTCGAGTAAAAAAATGGCAACAGATCTTTCGTCTCAATGATTTTCTTCACGCTCATAGAGTAAAGAAATCTCTACATAGTATAAAATGAAGTCCCCAAAAAGCGTCTGTGTGTTTGAACTCGCAAAACTCGAGAGCTACCCGGCCGGTTGCGCTGAAATTTTCACAGTTTGTTCCTTTAAGTCCTGAAAAGGTTTGCAGACCAGTTCGAGTAAAATTCGACAAATAGTTCTTTTTTTATTCCAATTTACGTCCAATTTTCACATAAATTTTCAAATATGGGGGTGAAAAATTACTTGCAGATATTAATATTACATATCGTTAGAAAGGGTAGAATTTTCTGCGTTCTGCGCAATTTTTTTCAATGCTCATAACTTTATTACGGCGGGAGTTATTTGCGTTTTTAGCTCGATTTTTTTTTAGGCTTAGCTGAAATTTAGGCACATCTTTCTTCATTAAATAAATCAATAAAAAGTGAAGGAATTGTCCCACAACTTTCTTTTTGAAGCCATTGGAAAAAGCGACCTTTTTTACTCCAGATCTAACTCGACCTATGGTCGAAAAAATAAGCTTTTATCTCGAAAGGAAAAAAAGTTACAAGCCTTTTTAAATCAAGTTTAAGAAATCTCGATTCCATTCAAATTGTGAACCATTTTCTTTCGCATTTTAATTCCTTAAACTTATTTTACTTTGTGTTTCCATGGTTACGTATTTTAAATCCATCTTTCTAGATTTAATTTCTTAAAAGTATTTCAATATCTGTCGTCATTGTTTGGAAGGGAAATCATGATGTTTCTTTTATTTATTTTTTACACTTGATTGTTGAATATACGTCACTTGACACAATTTTTACTTTCAAGGTAGACCGGGCAAAGCCGGGCAACGCAGCTAGTTATGTATATTTACTTACTCTATGTTCACGCTATAAATTTAAATAAAAGCATTGTTGCGGAAAATTGAGATGAAGCACTGAAAAATAATTTGAATGGAAGAAAGCCTTCGAAAAATTGGAATTTTGTGTCGAAATCTAAGTGTCATAATTAATAGTTTTTAATTGATATCTCCGCTAATTATTATCGGAGGATTGTGTTAAATAGCCAAGCATAAAGACGGGAAGATTACGAATCCATCAATACCTGGTTCGATGCACAGTTCACTGTCGTTCAGAAGAAGAAACTTGGACATAGATACGTAGGTGCATACATAGGTACATACATAGATACATAAGCTCAGTTTTTAATGAAATAAGATATTTTATATTTCATTTCAATGTTTTCTTTAAATAAAAATTCATAATTAAAGCCCAGCTATGCGGGATGTATAGAAAGAATGGTGGAGGTTTAAAACGTGCATATTTCTAAAAGTAAAAAATGTTATAAAAACTGATTTTTTTACATGTTTAAATCGTTTTAAAGGTGTTTTATGTCCCCTCCTCCTGACGCCTGAGCGATATCACCCCTGCACTTAAACTCCTGCTTCATCCATTGCTGCATATACGCAGCCACAGAAGCAATTGCTGCAGTGATCCCATTTTTCAATTCTTCAAGATTAGCAGAGCGTATAAACACACTACCGTTTCCATACCTCTGAAGGAACAAAATGCATGGCGTTAGGTCTTGTGACCTAGGGTGAGTCAATCATAAAATGCCACATCAACTCTCCCTTGAGTGCCATTTTGACTAACTGATAAGTAAATACCAAGTGGGACACAAAAAGTAACACGCAAAGAAATCTAGTGGTAACCAATCAAAGCTTGACAACTCTCTCTTTCGTTCAAGCTCCACCAAAGAACTGTAGGTTCAATGTTCCCCAAAGCAGTTGCATCATGAAAGCTCACCATTCTTTTGGAATCGCCCTATTATTCTGTCCCACAATAGAAGAAATGATCTACTCCAATTGTTCTATTTTAAAATGACGGTAAATATTACATTTCTTTTGAATAAGCTACACAACATATATCTAGAAAAAAAAAAAAATCATTTGCATACTTCTACCTTCAGGATAGACTTTTGTAACTAGCACAAGGGGCCTCAAACTTTTCCGATTCGCAGTATTGAAGAATTAGTTATTTTTCACTGCACCCCAGTCTATCTCCACTATCTAAAATGGTAAATGTATCTAATTGAATATAACTGGTAATGGATCTCACAAGTTGACCCACAATTTTGAGGAAAACGATCCACAAAAAATACGAGGATTGTAAATTAAGTAATGGCAGCATGGGTATTGATCCATTTTTAATGAATTTAGAAGTACAACTGCATTAATTTCCTTTTATGTAACCACTTACAAAGTTTATAACCTTTTGCCATATGTCGGGAATCCGTTGGAGACTACTGGCAAGGTGTTAATTGTCAGCGGTGAAATACATTTACAAATCAGAATTATTTCGCGCCAAACCATTATTTATTATAAGATTAACTTTAGTATAAGAAGATGACTTTAAACTAAATAAAAAGTTATATGTTCTTAAGGACAAATAATTTTACTTTTTGCAGTAAAGAATGTCAAGCTTTTTTTTTTTTTTTTTTCGAAAGGAAATGTGTAATATTCAATAAAAGTATAGCGGAATGCAAAGTTTATAGTTAGTAGTTGTGCTGAAATAACCATTGAAGCTCTTCAGTAAAAAAGATTATTTGTCGTGGCACGAAATTATTTATGAAAGAAGGATATTGCCAAGTCATCAATCAAAGTAGATTTTCGATAGAATAATGGTCTGTTGACGTGCTTTCAGTTTGTTTTGAGAGGGTAATCTTATGCAGTTTATTGCATTCCTATAACAAGACATGTTTCCATGGTTTTAGGTAACAAACAATATGTTGACGTGGTTTACATTGAGTTTCAAAGGTTTTGGGTAATTTATACCGCATGTATCTCTTCTACGCAAGCTGGCTTATATTACAATAGGAAGGAAGACTTTAATTTGGGTTAGAAATTGGCTGACTGGGGATAAATGAAACTTGGTAAAGGTAATTTATCTTATATAATTAAAAACTGAACGTATGTATCTACAGTGGCTCCCAAAAGTGTTCGTGCACTAACGATTTTCAATGAAATACGCCCCTATCCATTGATTAAAACTAATATTTTGGAATGGGTATTTAATTATAAGATTTATGATCTATTTTCAACAAAACTACATGAGTTTTTTTCAATAACATAATAAAACTTTATATTTAAGAAATCAATGATCAAAAAGTGCCAGAAACTTTATCGCACAAAAGTCTTCGTACACTTTGAAGAAAATATCCATATATTAGAAAATAATTAAACTTTTTATTAAGTTGTTATTTGGTAGAATATCATGATGTATCAACAACAGCTTTTGAAAGTCTAGGAATAGATTTCATTGATTTTTCTATCTTTTTTTTCTGCAATATTTGAGTAAAAGTGGTTTTTCGCACGAATAAGAATTTCTACGGAAAGAGGTCCCATTTAATCCAGCTAATCAGAGAACTTGGCGAATAATTTTAGGTGAAAATAAAAAGTAAAATTTTTCATTACATTCTGCAGAAACTTTTACAGCACTCAAATGTGTATTTTTCATAATATTTTTAGCTGTAAATCTCAGATCACGTTTTGTTAAGTTTGTTGGTTAACCTTTTCTTACCTTGTTTTCGATCAGAATCTTTTCTTTAAAGCATTTTATCAAGAACTTCACTATAGAACATTATAAATTAACTAATTTAGAGACATTTCAAACCAATTTACCGCTACTGTGAGGGAAAAAAAAACAAATTTCGAATGGTGTTGATTGTTTCTTACGAACACCGGCCATTTTAAAATAATACGCAAAATATTAGGGAACTAGCAGTACCACGCGTGATGCCCGTGCTAAAAATTTAATGGAAGTCCGTTAAATAAAAAAAAAAAAAATGACGCCCCTTCCCCTCTGATGTGAAATGATCAATTTTTTTTTTTTTTTTTTGTATAAAATGCGTACACACCTTTTGAAAAAAAAAACTATTAAAGTTTCTTTGGAATTTAAATCTTTTCGTCATATCATTAAATTAGATTTACAGTTGCTTTAAAACTCTATTTAGCGAGTGAAGTGGTTTTTACTGCAATTTAAAATATTTTGCCAAATAAACAAAAAAAAAAAAATATATCAAATTCCGCAACTCTATTGTTTATCGCCAAACTCGCCCAGCAACCACGCTATCATAATTCATCCGTCTAATGAAAAAAAAAAAAAAAAAAACATGCCGTGGACCATTCAAAAATCATCGTCAGAAAAAAAAGAAAATGTCGTACATTTCACTCAGATAAAAACAAATCAAAAAATTCTTTTATTCCAAAACAAATCGCCAAAACAATGAATTTCATTAACGGTTGCCTTAAAACAATAATCCAAGACTGAACTGCTCAGCGCCTAACGCGCCAAGCGACCACGCTACCGGAACCCAGCCCTTTTGCGAGTGAAGCGGATATTTTTTCTTTGGCAATAATTAATGTTTCGCCAAAAAAACAAAAAGGTATACACATTAACAGTAGCTTTTAAATCTTTATATATTAAGAGCTGCTTTTCCCGGCTTTGCCCAGTCTACCTTGAGAATCAAAATTGTGTCGAGTGACATATATTCAACAATCAGGCTTAAATAAAAGAAAAAAAAACACCATGCAAAATTACTCTTCCAAACAATGACGACAGATATTAAAATACTTTTAAGAAATTGAAATGCGAAAGATGGATTTTAAAAGCGTAACCATGGAAACACGAAATAAAATAAGTTCAAGAAATTAAATGCAAAATAAAGAAAGAAACAATGGATTCAAAAAGCGTAACCGTGGAAACGCGAAAATAAAATGGTTGACAACCTGAATCAAAATGACTATTTGCGAACTTGATTCAAAAACGCTTTTAATTTTTTTTTCTTTGAAGATAGAATTCAAGTTTTTCGAACAAAGGTCGAGAGAGATCTTTGAGTAAAAAATGTCGCTTTTTCTAATGGTGTCAAAAAGAAAACTGTGGGACAATTCCTTCACTTTTTATTGATAGATTTAATGAAGAAAGTAGTGCCTAAATTTCAGCTAATCCTAAAAAAGTTCGAGCTAAAACCGCAAATTACTTCCGAGCTCTGGAGTTGTGAATTAAAAACTATAAATCACAATACTTTGATTTCGACATAAAATCCCTAATTTTCGAAGGATTTCCTCCATTCAAATTATTATTCAGTGCGTCTACTCAACTTCCCGTAACAATGCTTTTATAAAATTTGTAGTGTGAAGAAAATCATTGGGAAGAAAGATCTGTTGCTATTTTTTTTTCCTCGAATATGAACAAATAAAATTCTGGATTTTGTTTTGAAGCTTTTCCTGTAATCTGGGGATTTAATATGTTTCCTTTTTGGTTATTTTTCCGCAATATACCACAAAATATTACTGATTTTTTTTTTCCAAGCCTGATTGTTTAACACGCGTCACTTGACATAATTTTTGTTTTCGAGGTAGACCGTGCAAAGCCGGGCGACGGAGCAAGTTTTCATTTAACTGCTGTAATGTTCTTTCGGTTTTAGCTGTATTGTTGTTTTTGTTATTATGTAAAACTTTTAGGAACATCAATATTTTTGTAAATGATGTCAAAGTTCTTGGTATTTCTGAGAATGGAGAGCAAGTGAAACAGTTTTAAAAGATTCAGATAAGATTCGTGTAAGTAATTAAAAGATTTCGAATATTGTTGAATGTTGGAAAATTTCAAGCACTTCTTTTTGGTCATGGAAATGAGCTTGCAAGTTTTCCTTTACAGGGATCCATCATTTGCGGAGAAAAAACTGCTGTTGGTCTAAGGTATCCTAACTTGTCATGGCTTTAAATTTAGTACGCAGGTGTAGTTTAGAACGTAAACAGAGTGCTAGATTTTATCATTAGATCATTTCACATAATTCTAATGAAGATATTTTAGTAAAGTTTGCTAAAACCTCATTTGGAGTATATGTTCAGTTTTGGTATACTTATCCTAGAAAGATGTTATTGAAAAAGGGGAGGTCTGCTCGACTACTAAATGGACTTTCTGATTTAGAAAATTAATATGAAAACTCAGGTGGCCCAGAAATTAAATTTTTGGGATGGCAGAAAGTATTAATTTTTCCGAATTGAACTCCAAATTTTGCCGAATGGTGATAACTTTGGTGAATGGAACTGATAATTTCGCCGACTGATGATAATTTTTCCGAATGGCACTACAAATTTCACCGAATGACGATAATTTTGCCGAATAGAGCTCCGAATTCGGCCGAATGATGCTAATTTTGCCGAATAGTCAGACAAAATTTGCCGAAAAAGGAAATTTGTAGGAGGTCACCGTGACCTACGGTAACCTCCTGTCTAGGTGCCCTGTGTACAGTCACAAACAGATAAGAGTCGTATTGACATGATCCAGTCATCTAAATTTATTAAAACGGAAAATTTTGGAGGACTGAATTTTTTTTAATTTATTAAAACGGAATCTCAAATCTATTAAAATGGAAAATATCGGTGGACATAGCTGAATCGGTGGACATCGGTGCTGCATAGAAATTTATTTCTATGCAGCGCTAGAGTTCGTAATTTTATGCTTTTCAAATCTCAAGCTCATCTTGAAGTTAGAAAATTTTACTACTCAGTGGCGTCACTACGGGAAGGACTACAGTGTCGTCACTCGTCTGACGGGTGACACCCTTAGTGGAATTGCAAGCTTTTGAAAAACATGAACCTAAAATGCATTTTTAAGACTACAAATTTTAAAAATTTCCGGGGGGTAAACCCCCGAACTCTCCACTTTCATTTCTTTTCTGTACATTAGCTCACTTAAAATTTCGTTATAGCACAAATGTAGTTGTTTCTGAAAATTGTATGAATATCACATTTTTATATGTCCATATTTTCCCCTCTTCCTTTTCGCAAATTTCACAAATTACCGCCCCAAGTGTCACCCATGCTATATACGCCTCTGACTACTTCAATAGAATAACAGAAAATATCCAACGTTGTTTAGCACAAATAAACCGATTTCAGAATACACGTGTTTCGGGGTTTCAAGGAACCCCTTTTTCAATTCAAAGGTGTGAGCTTCTAGATGTAAAGACACCCAAAAAAAAGCAATGAAAATGGACAGCAGACAGTTTAAATATCAAAATAAGCAATAACAAAAGCAAAACAAGACAAAACGGAACTCAAAGTCAAGATTTATTGCATGATTCCCTCCCAGAGAAAACCGTTAAGCAATTAATTTCAGTAAAAAGACCCATAAAATACATGTTGCTGTCAAAATGAAACCGCTTATTAATAAATTAGCAATAAATTTATGTCCGAAAAAATTTTACTAAAGCAGCCGTTAGTTACTGGGGTGAATAGTTTTAAATTTTCCGGGGGGAGGGACAAAGGGTTTGTGTTTAAACATTTTACGGGGAAAACACAACAAAATACATACAAAAATGCCTAATTTCATTACGTTTCTAAATTCCAGGGATGGGGCTGTCAATTGAACTCCCCCTTTCCCTCCCGAATCACCGAAATGACGGCTCATTTAAGAGGTTCCTAGATCTTCATTGAGGATATATGATTAGCACCCGCCTAGTGGGGGCCTGTTTCTGGTCTTTGCTTTTGCATGTGTGTAAGGACTGTATGGATAACTGGTGTTTTACATGTTGCAGGATTAAAACTGGAATTAGCGGTTGTCAGAAAGACATATCTTGCTCTCTTTGGCTATTTGGTTTCTGACATGATTAGATAATAACGCATTTTGTCCATTGAGTACAATGAAATCAAAATGAACTTATAAATTTTAATATTTAATATTTCATAATTAATTTTTAAAAAAAATGTAAATTTTTTTTGTAATTCGTTGTTTATTGGAATTAATGACACTAATTGTTTCAAGCATATATGTTAGTATAAGTCTAAGATTTATTTCTATTTCCGTCACCTCCGTCTCTTTTTCTCATATGCCAAAACTCACGCAAAAAATTGTAAAAGAAGAAACAAAGAATAGTAAATTATCTATAACAGAATTGAACTGGGGTAGCTTTTTTGAAAATTTAAAAAAGTTAATAATCCTAATTCTGAAAATTTAATGATCATTAAATTTTTCAGTTAAATAAATAAAATTTAGTTTTTGCTTAAAATTTATATTTAATGTTTTACAGCTTGCGGGTGAGAAGATGGTATAATGGAAGAGTCAAGAAATGCGAAATACTGAAGTTTCAACTCTTGATGGTGCTATTGCGGTAGAATATCAGGGATAACGTACAAAAAGATTCCCATGATGCTATGCAATGAGAATTGAACGCCTTTGGTTGCTATACAACTCACTACAGTACAAGATGTATTTTCTGGTTTTCGAGAAACTCTGTAGGTAAGTTTTTTAACATTTCAATGTACTGGTACTCATGTGACTCGACCATTGATACACTAAAAGATTTGCAGTTCGTTATATTGGGGTCATGAAGGTCATGTTTTGGATGACACTGTTGTGTTCATCACTTCAAAGCTTCCTTTTCCAAGATGATGTGTCAGATAATCTGGAATACTAGTTATTTCTTAATATCTGACGGTGCTCTGTTCCCCCAAGAGCCATGGTGTGGTTTTCTTTGGTAGATCTAAGTCAACAACTTTTGTCCTACCCTACCCGTATACCAGCTCCTCCAAAAACACAGAAGTCAAACAGAGAAAGGAAAGTTTAATATCCTAATAACCACTTAATCATGTAAAAAGAATTTAAAGTATCAACTGAAAGAAATGACAAAAAAGAAGAAACCAGAATTTTCAAAACAACTAACGAAACCAAACATTCAAAAAAATTTCAATTGTTTCTACAACTTATTCCGTAAGAATTGAATAATTTGTCGAACGTTTTTTCATCCATAACATCTCACATTCAAGTTCACTTCTCTTGCATTGAAAAAGATATTCCTTGTAACACCGAAACACGTGCCTGCAACAATCTGTAATTTTGTGCAATTAAGACGTTTTTGTTAAATAAACGTTACTTCACCTATTCCATATTACCCAGCTATTTCATATAATCCTCTATTTACGACTTTTATCAATTATTTTTTCATGACGATAAAATAGATAGTTATCTTTATGTTCATTGACATTTATGACAGTTCATTACAATTAGTTACAAGTTTGTAGGGGAAATTGGGGATAGTTGTTACAAAGTTCTATAATATTATTTCTAGAAACAGCTACAGGGAGCAATTTTATGAAACCATACTTTAAAATTTACTGTAACTACTATACAGAACCAAAATGTTTTCTCGAAATGTCACATTTTAGCGTTAATTTCATCTGTGAAAAGTACATTCATGTAGTTTATAACATTTTACCCCGGACCCCGCAACGGGGTATGTTACACTGGTTGGGTATAGATTAACCATTTTAACCCATAATATAGTATGTTTATCATATGCTTAATAGTGCTTGTTTTCTCGTGTTATTTTGTGGTGCTCCAATAGGAGCCATCTCTTGTGCCTATTACGGGGCATACATCTATTCCCTTTTGAAAAAAAAAAAATTATTGCTAAAATTTTTAGTTTAACCATTTAAACTTAAATGATCCTAAGCACTAAATCCCGATCCTAATTTTACGCTCAATATTATTTTTTTCCTTAATTATATTACTGGAAAGTGACAAGTACAGTACCCCATATTCCGAGCTTTCAACCTCTATTATGTTCTATTATATGAGTATATATGATTAATTAATTACAATTTACATACTAAACTTAAGTTTAAACTTAATAGATTTACACAAGTTCAAAATGTTCAAACTAAATGTATATTACGGTTGGTATGTTTAAGCTCATAAGCTCTCACTCAAATGTTTTTTTGTTGTTTTTTTTTTTGAAATTACTTAGTTTAGTGAAATTACATATGAGCACACCTGAGTTCAGGTTATAACTTTAAATGGCACACATTTGGTTTGCCTCCACGAAAACACGGCTGCCAAACCAAATTTTTAACCTTAAACGTCCTGAAATACCGCTGTAAATTGATTTTATCAATTGAGTACCAAAAAAAGTTCCAATTCTAATTTAGTACATAAATGATTTTTTCTTTTCAAAATGATTTAATTTCTTAAAATTTATTTCAGAAATGGGAAAAATGACAATGACTTGAAGCAGAATGGAATAGTTTTCTTGTTTTGGATTTCACCAAACATTGTGAATCACTGGTGATATTTCTATGAAACCGTTCGTTCAGCATTGAAACTCAAAACTTTTAAGTGAATGTTGTCACTTGATTTCAAGTAAATGTATTCACTTTGATGATTCTCTTTATTTGATATGGAACCCTGGAGTAGTCTGAACAAGATAAAATTAGTTTCTGTTTAAAAAAAATCGGTCTTTTATTCTAAAAAAGCAAAAATGAAGAGAACTAATTCAGTCATTTCTTCCATGGCATACCATCCTATTGGAAACTCTAAAATCAAAACTGCAATGTGCATGTTTGGCGGTGGATTAATCTTAATATGTCTCGGAGTTACGCTGATAGTTACGACTCTTTCTGTGCAACATCCCTCTGTAGCAAACAGCCACGTGGACGAAACTTCTGTTCTTATAAGTGGTCCTACCTGTCTAGTTCTTGGACTCGGGATCATCGTGTTAAGTGGGATTGAAATTTGTCGCTACAGAAAAGTCAGGAACTCAGTGGAGTCTGAACTCAATCGGGTAATAAGCTCGGTGAGCAAACCGAGTCCAAGTACCAGCAATGTTCAACAAAGTATATCTGTTCCTCCTCAGATTCCTAATGCCAAGATTTCCATTGTTATAAACAAAACCTTATGGCCATCATGAGAAAGCAACCAAGATTTAAAATTCTGTCCTCATAAGGGGTAATACCTGTTTAATTCTTGGAATCATCACGTTAAGTGGTGTAAAAATATGCCGCTTCAAAAAAAAAAAATTAATGGACTCAGTGGAGTCTATTCTCATCCGGGTAATAAGTTTTGTAAGCAAATAGAGTCTAAGTGCCATCAGTGTTCAACAAGGTATGTCTGTTCATCCTCAATCAGAAGATTTCAATTTATATATAAAAAAAAAACCTTATGGTACTCTTGAAAAAGCAACCAATTCTGTCCTCGTAAGTGGTTCTACCTGTCTATTTCCTGGACCTGGAACTATCGTGTTAAGTGGGACTGAAATTTGCATCTACAGAAAAATTGGGAACATAGTGGAGTCTGAACTTAACCGGGTACCGCTTTGCTCTGTAAGCAAAGCGAGCCTAAGTGCCAGCAGTGTTCAACAAGATGTATCTGTTTCTCCTCAGATTCATAATCCCAAGATTTTCATTGTAATAAACAAAACCCTATGACCCTCATGAGAAAGCAACCAAAATTTAAAATTCACGAACCATCCCAATAAAAACATGATGCATGATGTATGACGACTTTTTTGCAACATTTCGCGTACTGCAACTGGTAAACATAAAGTGCATTCATTTACATTTCGATTCCTAACTCGAAGATTTTTACTCTCCTGAAAAAAAAACTTTGTGTTCCCGATGAGAAGATAGTAAGTCCTAAATTCTAAGATCAATAGTCCCTAAATCGTGCGGAATGGTTTTCTTCAAATGAGTGATTTTTTTTTTTCTGTATCAACTTTCGCAATTACTAACATGCCCCAACGTCCAATTTACATTCATATTATTCTTATTTGAAAAATATTATTTTCTCAAACAAATTTTTTGCCTTCATTAGAAGATAATAAAGTTTTTAATTATAGGAACTACATAAGAATTATAGTTAAGGCAAACCTAACTTGGCAGCGTTGTAATGCTGTGATCAGAATCTGCGTAGCCTTACAAATGTTGCCAGGTTACGTTTGCCCCAACTTAAGTCACAGTAAAGATATCGGTGACAGAATTTTTCATGCTTATTCTACTAATTCGAACGTGGTATGTGTCCAATTATGCTTGTATATCTTAATCTTAAAATTTGTATTCTCATAAAAGAATTTTTTTATCCCTAATGAAAAGAAAATCGTGATTTTAAACTCAACAGCTGTAACTACTTTTCAGGTAAGTAAACGTAAAGTAAAAGATGATAATTAGTCGCAATAGCATTTGTTATATGATCTCAAGAAAATACTAATTCGGTGCATTATCTTATTGACGATATATATTTCTAGTTCTTCATGCTTCTAATATTGTTTCTTGGGCAGAAAGACTCATTTTGTCCCCATGATTGCTTACTCATTAATCCCACTGGGAAAATATAGTGTTTTGACCACTAATTTAATGTGGAAGTGAAATGTAAAATTCCAATATTTTTCAATCAAAATATTTATGATATTCCCAGTATCTCTTTCTGTCTTCTTCTTCCTTTTTTTTTTTTTTTGTTTTCATTCCTTTTTTATTTTTTTAATATTTTTTTTCCTGCCCAACTCATTTCAAGCTTATTGTTTGAACTGTGAGTGAAGTTAATACCAAATATATATTTTGTGTAAAGAGCCTGTAAAAATATGCTATCTAAGCAAAAGCATTTTAAATTCAAAGTAAGTAACTGAAATGCGTTGCAAATGATAAAATTGCTTTCTTGTCCAATTTCAAACTACATGAAGTACAGGGTGTTTCAAAATTATCTTTACAACTTCAAAAATTCATAACTTCAAAAATAAACAAGATATTCATATTCTGTCTTTTACATGTATTACTGCAACTAATAAAGTTTTTTTTCGTACACTTCAGCATGCGTACCAGTCTTGGCCCTAAGCACTTCCAGTCTATAATCAATTTCAAGCCAGGTACGCTGCAACATGTCGCCTGTGATTGTACTAAAATCTTGTGTGATGTGGTAAGATCGAATTTATCATTGGTCCTTTTTTCTTCATAGAAACCACAGTTAATGGCTGCATGTACCTGGATATGCTTCAAAACTTTGCTCTTCCTCATTTGGAAGAATTACAGCCGATTGTTTACTTTCAACAGGATGGTGCACCACCACACTGGTTGACAGCAGTCCTGGAAAACCTCAAAGAAACTTTTCCCAACTGATAGATTGGACGGGGTGGCCCAATTCCATGGCTACCAAGGTCTCCGGACATAACACCCCTCGACTTCGTTTGGGATTATTTAAAGGACATTGTTTACCGGATACCGGTTAAAGACATTGATGACTTGAAATTTATTACAGACTGGAAGTGCTTAGGGCCACCACTGGTGCGCATGCTGAAGTGTACTAAAAAAAACTTTATTAGTTGCAGGAATACACGCAAAAGACAGAATATGAATATCTTGTTTATTTTTGAAGTTATGAATTTTTGAAATTGTAAAGATAATTTTGCAACACCCTGCATTTCAGTGTTGTTAAAATAAGTTGAGTAAGCAACCTCTACCAACATTTTTTAAATTGAACAGATTGTTTTTTGCCCAAAATGATTCATTCAAGCAATTGAAACAGTATTAAGAGTTCTTATATGTTTTATATGAACATAATTTGAGAATGATATTGAGATTTGTAAAAGTTTTTTTAATATTTTTAATTAGAATTCGATGTTGCACTAACCAAATCAGTATTGTACACTGCAGTATTATGTCTCATAGACAATTTGTCACTTTAAATCTAAGCTACAATGGCTTCGAAAAAAAAGTAATTGTACAATATATTCCAAATACACGAACAATTAGGTACTATTTAATGTCAGATTGTTGGAAGAGAGAGAATTAAGTTATGTACAGATACGTAGCAATGTTAAGCTACACTAGCTACAAAGTAATATCCTCATATAAATAATAGCCAATGATCGAGTAACCCGCGTGTTTCCACAATGAAACTCACGCCACGGCATGATAATTTGATAAGTTTTGGTAATGTTTAACATAGAGGAAAAGGCTTTATTGTGTCAAGGCTGAACTCGATCCGACAACTTAACAGTTTTACTGGTAAGACTGTGTCATTTCAGGGGAATGAAGAAACGAAAAATGATCAAATAATTAACGCTACGTACTCGAGTTAAGGGTTAATCCACTGGAGTTAGGGTTACAATTTCAACTATCAAACTATCACCAAACAGGCAATAGCTTCGTTCAAATGTAGAAGCAATTTTCACCCGTCATACCTTGACGGGCGACTTACTAGTTAAAAATAATAATAATAAATAATAACCTGATAGTTGGCAAAAAATTCAAGTCTCGTACTATTATGTAGAAATTTCGACCTATCATCGTATCATCAATCACAACATTGGCACGACAGCCTCTTGACTTTGAGGAAAGTGGGCCTTGACTTTCCTCAGAAGTCTTTCCCCATTCCATCCTCCAGCCAGAAATTAACTTCCTGTTCTCTATTTTAAAAATGGCAAAGTAATCGTCCAGGCAGTCTCTCCATCTTTTCTTGGTAAACTGCTCACTTCCTTCTACTTAGTATTACACATTTAATAAATAACAGCCTCCTTATAAATGGAAACTATACCGTTTTCGACGTATATTGTATTCCAAAACGGCACCAAAAATGGTTTTTAGAATCTTCCTTTCAAAGATGATCAAAGTTCTTTCTTCCCTCTTTATCAGCACCTATGTCTCTGAAGTTGATTTTATTATGATTTTGTGCAGTAAAAGTTCTGCCCTTCGCTTTATTAGATGGGATTTAAGTAGAGGTCTTCTAAAACGAGAGAAGCGGCAATTCAACCAAAACCCCCCCCCCCCCCCCCAAAATATCATGCGTTAAGACTTGGAAAATTTGTTTTAATGTCAGGTATTGGAAAAGGGATTCAGTTCACGAAGGAATAAATCATACAACCACTCGTTAATTTGTTTTAGAAATACTATCTCTCAAATAAGCGAATAAAGTTTTCTTTAAGATATATAAATACCTTTGTGCTGAACAGTACAGTAACGTAAAGTAACTTTGTGCTTTTTAGACGATGTTACTTTACGTTACTTTAAAGTTTTCTTTCTTTTTTTTTTTTTCGTTTTGATAACGTTGCTATTAGTCTTATACGATGTTAAAGTGACGAATATGGATCTGTGTGTTATTAGGTCATCTCTGAATTGAAGTTTCCATCCTTGTGGGCAATCATTGGTTTCGCACCAACTGCGACGCATACAAAATATATTTCTCCCGCCTTTAGATCCTACCTTTGGTTCGACATAATTTAAATATCACGCGCTTTCGATATCAATCGAAAATTCATTGGCTCTCATTTATTTCACTATTGAAAATTTCTTCAAACTAGTTAGCCGATCACGATTTGCTGATTTCGCTATGACGTAAATTCGAGTACGAAACCTATCGTCGCTGTTAGTGGGAAGCCATAGCAATAGTAGGGAAGTTGCAACCTATTAAATGCTCATGTTTTGGCTATTGGATATTGTTAATTGACCCTCAAAACTAAAAAATTCACAATCGCCGAATTTTAAAACACCGTGATTGATTTTTAATGAATTTTTAAAAATCCACGCGCAAAAGTGCGCTCTTCTGAAACGTCACGAACCTACGTCACAGGGCGCTAATGGGCAGCCTTCCGCCGAAGATCCCTTGTTTTCGCTAGGGACATTTTGAGCGCGCTGATAATTTTATTTTTTAGAAATTCAATAATCCTTTTGAACACACTATGGAGGCCGGATTCGTTAAAGCACAATCTAAATAATCTTCCTCAATTAACATCAATGATGATATTCGAATATTTCCGAGAGGATGAGAGGTTAAAATGTTCCAGAAACGCGAGGAGATAAGCCTTTTACGTTTCGTCTTCGAAGTCGAATGCACGTCCTTCAGCTTCTCCCCTATCGGAAAAGCGCGTGACGTCACTTCCTATGCCATTTGACGTCACAAGCGCTTGAACTTTAAAAATTAATTAAAAAAAAAAACTACTTATCGTATCGCAAAAATTTTTTCACCTATTCTGTTCATACATATTACTCTATCCTATAAAAATATAACTGAAAAATCGAAAACTTCCCTGTTATTGCAGCAAGGCCTACAATAATATATTGTAGTTGTTGTGAATGTTGTGAAAGAGGTATATAACGTACTACGCGCACATTGGAACTCTTTAATGAAATGTTATCAGTATTACTTCATCGAAATAATTGTTAACGGTAGATAAAATTTTCAGCATATAGATACTGGATGATGAATATCAATAAATATGATTTAGTTGTGAATGTCAAATTCTATAAAGTTAATTATATATATCAAGTTATATAACAAATATATTGTATTATATGTGTTTAATATGTATTTTTTTGAATTACGAGAATATTGTAAGAATATTTTATGTAAAAGTGAATGTCTGTTTGAAATTATATTACATTTAATACAAAAATCAGACTGTTTATTTATTAATTACAAACACATCACACTTTTTCTAATTAGTGTATTGCAATCAATCCATGCTGATATAAATACTATTCCCATGGCTGTCTTTTTTCCCCAGTTCTAACATTTCAATTGTTTTCACTTTTCGTGAGAGTTTACTTACTCGCCCTTCTCCTCTAACTTAGCCAAAGTCAACAATTCCTCTTTAAGGACTTCGATTCAGGTACCGAAGGCGTTCTATATAGCCACCTTCGTGGCTAGTAATTGAAATAAAAACTGAAATGAAACGCTAATAATACAAAATTTATAAAAATACTTCATAAATATGGGGGGGGGGGGAGGGTGTTTAAATTTCCTTGATTTACTACTCAATTCACATATTAGCGTTTTTTAGAAACTTTCTAGTGCCTACCGGGAAAACCCTACGTGCGCCACTAAAAACGTGAAATGTTCTTATGAAAAAAATAATGCGTTCTCTTTAATCAGTAGTTTTCTATGAGTCAAGCGCAATGACTTTTATTTAATGTAAAATAATGGTGTCTTTCACTGCAATAAATGAACTGAAAAATACAGTATATTGTTCCGAATTGAAGTTCTAAAACTCAAGTATAGAAATTTTTGACGACGTTAAGGAAAGAAATTGGGTCAAATTTTCCTTCCCGAAAGCTTTTTGGAATTTAAGTTTCAAAAGGTCAATTTTAGACGATCTCTTGTTTTGTTAGAAGGAGGCGTTTGGAGGACTTTCTCCGGGCATTTTACAAAATTTATGGCTAAATCTTTGTATTTTAGTTGTTTTAGCTAAAAACGTTGGAACCCCCCCCCCCCCTAAAAAACAGCATGTACTAAAAGATAGTTAAAAAAATCAACCGTTCCCTCCTTGAAACATTTCTGGATCTGCCCATACAAGTAGTGCGGTAAAAGTTGTCAACAAACTTAACTTACGTTCGACGAGCTCGACCGGTAGCGCCCGGTTAGTTAATCACGTGACAGCTAATGATCACGTGCTCGAATCCAACAATCAACAGCTTAAAATGGTAACCGGTGAGGTAACCGATACAGGATAGAACGCTGCGGTTTGTAACCGGTTACTTACCGGTAGACCGGTGAGGTTCGTCGAACGCAACCTATTACAGTACAGCTCCGGTAACTTGATAGGGCCCCGCTTTAAGCTTGAGCTTGGACTAGCGTTTTTATAATCGGATTGAAAGAGGAGAAATTCTTTGATTCGCAACTCCAACGAACTATAGGGGGCACTGCAGTCACTGTCTAATGGCGGAATTGAAAACTAAAACAAACGCATGTGGTAACGAAGAAAATGCTAAAAGTGTTGTGATTTTTGTTCGTATGTATGATTTTTTCGCTTTATTCATTTGAAAAGATTTTTCAAAGTCTTTTGGTTATTCTGACCCATATAGAAAGAGATTAGAAACCAAAAAGTATTACGAAAGTAAACAATTAATGCAGAACACACAGTAAGTTGTTCTGAAGCAGCCATTTTCACGATGTTGAATTCGGAATTCATAAATTTTTGGTTCGCTTCGAACGGCATTTTCATTTTGTACCGTTTTTTCTATACATTAGTACATATTAAGTTCAGTTTCGTGACATTTCCAGCATTTGTTGACATTTTTGTCACATAGTGCACATACGTGGCAGACTGTCAAGAGTAACGTTTAACACTAGATAATTTATTTCTATGACTATATGATTGGATATCCAAAGAAATCATGCATTTAATTCATTCGTCATAGAAATGATTTACCTGATATGCGAAATCTTGTCAAGATACATTATTCTTTCACATAATTTTAAAACCATAAGCCTATAAACAGATTTTTGGCGAACTTTTATTTTTTATTGTTCAAATTCTTAACGTTCTTTCTGGATTTTTCAATCTGTTCTGCGATAAATATTTTCAAGAAAATTTATTTGCATACTGTCTATTTCAGTAGGATACTGTAGTAACAAAGGTTATTTAAATCATTTATGTGGAATTAGGTTAAGGAAAAGTGTCCAGTCAATGTTGTTAAGTTCGTTTTTTTTCCATCGAATTGAAAAACTGATTCAAATTCACTCAGAACAAAATAAATAAAATGTGTACTCACAGTTTATATATGGTGGTAGTTTTCTTTTCAGTTGATTGACCATTATTTCTTTTTGCTTATCGAATTCTGTAATCTTACTATCATTTTATTCCACTCATGATAAAAATTAAAAATGGTTTAACTAAAAATGCGAAAACTCGCCAAGGCTACTTTGCTTGCACAATACTAAAACTACTATAACCCTAAACAAATTTGGCGAAACCTTTCAGCTGAGAATAAAAGGAATAAAGTAAATTCTTTCTCGGTTAAACATTTTTCATTTTGTTCTACGATAATAAATTCAAGAAAATATTTTGCATACTGTCCATTCCAACTAAATGCTGCTGTAAAATATGATTAGTTAAATTAATTTAAGATTAAAAAAAACTCATATTCTTACAAATTCATACAAAACAATAAAAAATTTTACCTGGTATTACGTTATCCAATTTTGTTAATCCAGACTTTTCTTGTTTACGCTTCCACCATTTAATACTTTTTTGAAAGAAATAAGAAAAACTAACATTATTTTGAGAAGCTCGAGAATACTACTAAGGGACGAATTAATTTCTGTAACTGAAAGCAAACTAAGACACATCGATTGCGTTAATAAATACTCAGAACAAACTGCCTGTGTTTACGTCAACAGACACACGTGATGCGCAACGTGGCAATGTTTTAGGTGCAGACGCAGTTTTATAAATCACCGCAAGGTAGCGTATTCGAGCGCTGGAGTTCCGAATTGGCACAAGCCAACAATCGATAGCGAAACACAAAGCGGCGTCCTCCTATTATTAATGAAATAACTTAAGCCTCAGTTGATCGGAAGTGAGTTTATCAGAACGAGACAGCTACAACCGAAAACGTTTAATGCTGGTTGGTAATAAAAAAAAAGTAATAAACGAAAAGTAAAATACGATATATAGAGCTTAAGGTGATGAAAACCATTGAAAACATCGTACTAACACTCGCCATTACGTCATGAAATCAACTTAGGCCACTCTATTCGAACACACCCATAAAGCAATTTGTCATACGAAATAACATAAAAGTAGTTGGCAACAGTGCTCTTCTACTTGTTTTTTTGTTTTCAAAGATGGTTGTCATGGGTGTAAACATGAAGTTTGTTTTGCCACTTATAAGCTTCGCGCTTGCTGTGTTTGGATTGTTCCAATACATTTCAAGTGTAGATCAGAATATGTGTGATATGACTTACATGTTTGAGTATCCAGAGTATATAGTACGTTTGTCCTTACTTAGTTTTTCCTCCTCGTATTTTTTCGCCGGTTCTTGGAATACTTCGCGTTGCAAATGACTTTTCACCATTCATTTGTTTTTAGTAAATATGTTCCTAAACTTTTGAAGTGCTATTTGAAATTGGAATCTTACTAATGTAAAATTAAAAAATATTGCATTTAGCGGCTGGGTAAAATATATTTAAAATAAAAGTTATGAAAGGAAAACGAGCTGAGAAGTCACGAAGGTGCCAAAATTACAGTCGGTTCTCAACAGCATTCTATTCTTCACTATATTTTGCTAAAAATTACTGAGTCACACATGCTTCATTAGGGTGATGCGAACATGAGTTAAAAAAATGTTCCAAAGTTTTAGAACAATAGAACTTAAAAATTATTACTCCAATACTAAAATGCTAGATAACAATATATATTTTTAAAAAATGTTAGGTTAAAGTTTTTTGCATAATATTACATATAGGACGATTCCACAGTAACGTGTGGCATTTATACTTTTTCTTTTCAATGTTCTTTTTTCATCAGCACAGCATAAAAAAATTAAGCGGTGGTTAATATTATCTTATTTTTACACCCTATTCTGATACAGTTACATGTGCATTGTAATTATTCTTGGTTTTTATAATTTATAAAATTTAACATGTGACAATTTCATTTTTCGTTTTGTCACATGATTTTTTCATGCTGAGCTAATAAAAAGAATTATAGATAAAAAGAAAAAAAAGTGTAAGCATCTCACACTTGTTACAATGGAATTGCCCATAATCTGTTTTTTCTGAACAATTATTTTATATTTTATTTGTTGAAACTGAAAAACATTCCTGTAAATACCTGTGAAACTAAAAGTTTGTAATGATAATTAGTTTGTTCACTTTCCCAAACATAGCATTTCTAATGGTAATTATACTGTGTTTTTAAATTTGGTATGATTTTTCTAAGAATTTATTCATTATGCTGATTAAATAGGTATATTGAAAATTTTAACTGTTTTTTGTTGGTTTGTCGACTTCTTTCTATTTCTTCCACTCTCCTGCAAGAAACCCAACCCTGTTTTGCAAATTATACTACTTGTCTTGAATAAATCTTGGGAAATTCTTTAGTATCCATTTGCCAATAGTAATAAATTTCATTAGTAGCCATATTTTTATAAAAGTGATCTGTTTTTTTCTTTTTTACTCCAAGTGCTAAAATGTTTTCTTTTTATTCATTGAAGTTGATAATGTAAGACTTTTAATGAAGTTAATCATAAGCGCTGCCTATTAGCTTCAATTTGGAAAAAAATTTACCTGCATTAAATGCTATTTGTAGTTTTTACATTTTAATGTTATCTATTTGTTATTTGAGGTGGCACTAGACAGTAGATAATAGTTTGACTTTGAGTACAAGATTTTTCTTTTACATTTTCTTTAAATGCATTTATTTTTTTACTTTTAGAAAGTTCCCTTGAAGTACGAAAATGCTTTTAGGTTTCCTCGCTACAACCTGTATGTTTATGGAGAAGGGTATGATTGAATTCATTGCTCAGCTTATTTTTTTTTATTTAAACTGATGATTGTTTTAAATACAAAACTTCTCATCATATCCAAGTAATTCTGCAAATTATAACTATAGGTAACATTTCTAAACTTATTGGCATATACATTATATAGCTTCCATTTTAAAAATTTGCTGTTGCGGTGTTTTACCCTTTTATGAATGCATAGTCCTGGAAAAAGGATTGAGAGATATTTGCAGAAGCGAAAATAAGAGTTATAAATTGAAATAGCATTGAGGTATAAAAATAGGAAGCTGCCCTCTAGTATCCCCCTTGATTACACTGTTGTTTATTAGAATGTTAACTAACATTATTGGCTCTATGCATCAAAATTTCTGTGTATAATTTTATTTTTAAAACTATTAATTTGAGCATTGTTGTTAGCTTTAATGGCTCAAGCGCCTTAATAGGCTGTACTGAGACAAACAATTGTTTAAGAACTGATGATATCCATTAACTGATGTTTCCTTAACTGATGATATTCCTTAACATGATGATTAAATGAGACAATTGAGAACCATAAGTTTATTTTAAAGTAAAAGACATAAAATTTTTAGGAATTTGAAGAAAATAGCAGAAATAAACATGGAAAGAAAGTCTTAAATTTTTGAAGAATCAACATTTTGAAGAAATAATGTGCTGCAAGAAACTTTTGGCTAATTATAAAAAATGCATAAAGATACCTAATAATGATATGAAAAACCTCAATCAAAAAGATTGCATCAAAAACCATTAGTGTTACCCCCAGAAATGGAAAAGCTGTTTCGAATTTTACCTTCCAAAAACCCATTTTTACAAAATTTATCCTGTTCCTAAAAGGTTAATACTATGTAAATTCTCATTAAATTTTTCCTGCCTTTCTGATTCTATTTTTTCTTTTTTTCCCCAGGAAATATGCTGAACAATTGGAGTAAGTCTAATTTATAATTTACCTTTCAATATTTCTTCCTTTCTCTTTAGAAAACCTTCTTCTTAATATTTTTGGAAATAGTATAGAGAATTTGGGCTTTTAAACGTTTATGTGTGTGTGTGCACTTTTTTTTTTTTTTGAAAATAAAAAAATATAGTGTATGCCATTAATTTCTCATTTGCAAAATGCATCCTTATTAATTAATCATACCATAAAACATTTTTCATCAAATACAACTGCTGTACAACCTCGGTAGTTCGATACTATAAGATGAACAGAGCACGACTTAAGCAGATATGTTAACTTATGAAGGTCTCACATTTCAGCAAATAACTGCACTTATAATGCAGTTTAAAAAAATGCAAAATATCGTTTCTTTCTGTTTTACATTATTTAGTAAGATTAGCAATATCCCCCCTTTGACTTATGCACTTTTTCTTTTTTTTTTCAATTTTAACTTTAGGTTTTTAAGGATAATGTGCACAGTTTGTGTGGAGTCATTGTATGCATAATCTATATAAATAAAACAGAATATATGTGCATGTATGTTCCCTGACAAATCCAGTTTACGTTGAATCTCAACCAAATTTGACAGGGAGGTACTTGGGCACTTAAGAAGGAACGTAGGCTTGTTTTCAAATGCCAAACAACTGCCAAAGCGTTCAAATTTTAATCTTAGGGCCCAAAAGGGGCATTAAATGGCTTTTTCTACCCGAAATAATTATCTGGCCAGTTTGATTTTAGTGTCATTCAAATATTCCTGGAGTACATTTACTTCCTTTGAATTAAAAAAAAAAAGGCTGTAAAATCACCAGAAGAACAGTTATGAGCATTTTTAAGCCTAATGGAACAGCATTTTCATATCAGAAAATATCTTCTTTCTTTCTTTTTTTTTGTAGTGTGAGCAAAAGAATGTCAAGGATTTCAGTTGTATTTATGAAGGTTGCGTTTAATTTATTTGGGAATTTTTGACTTTCTTTCTTTAAGAATGATTATTTTGACGAGAAATTTTTACAGTATTTTTTTTCTTTAATTGAAGCCTCATTGTTGAACATGCATCACATGACATAACTTTTATTTTCGAGTTAGACGGTGTAAAGTCGTACGGTGCAACTAGTAATCAATAAAAAGTAAAAACTAACACGTTGAAAGCCTATTCCTCACTATTTATTCTTACTGTCTCTTTCTAAGAATTTTTTCAAAAAGAAATGAAAGAGAAAACAGAACCTATAACAGCTTTTTTTTGAATGCACAGAATACATTCAATCATTACAATTACTATAATAAAGAGAGGTTTGCGCCGCCTTCCATTTAAGTCCTGAGAAAATGTTTGATGCTTAAGCTTGGAAACAATGTATTTAAACAGATAAAACTGTGGATATTAAAGGGATATGGAAGTTGATATGGCTTGTCGCGAGGTCGATTGACCACGAACATGAGAACATATGAAGAATACTAGAGTATAAAATATAACTCTTTTATTTACAATTTAAAAACATAGACGTCGTACATCCTGCCACAGCAGGTATGCAAGTGGGAGACAGAATCTAGCAAATAAGCGACTCGCTTATAAATAAATGTTTTTGCTGTTTCCACTCACTCGATGGTTAAACTTTCCAGGATAAAGTAAAATTACATGCAAATTCGACTGAATATGCAAAAATAATAAGTCCTCTACAGGCTAATGAAGTGACATGAATTGGTTACTGAAATCATTACACTGAAGAGACTTGGATCTATTTTTTTAGGCTAAGAACAGAAACCGAAAATAGTTGATGAACTTAAAAAATTAGTTCAAAAAACATTCAGATATTTTTAAATACGTTTCTAATAAGAAGTGCTGTGTCTTTTCCAAGAGAGCAAGCTGGTACAGTCGAACTGGTGAGGAGTGGGTAGACAGTTGATTTATGAAATGTTTTTTTATCAGATAAGCTCTGTGTTAACAACTGCAGTAATAAAAAAATATACTTTCATAAACAAGTTAAAGATGTGTTTTATATTAAAATCTTAAAGCATTTTTATTTTGAAATTTTCTCATTTTGAAAAAAAAAATGTTCTTTCAACATTTTTTCAGTGTTTAGTAAAATTTTAAATTGTAAAGTACGTCTGATATTTTCCAGAAAAGGAAGAATGGAAGGATATCCTATTCTTTTCATTCCTGGGAATGCTGGAAGTCACCGTCAGGTGCGATCTCTGGCATCAGTTGCTTTGAGAATGGGACATTCTCTTCAGACTTCCCAGTCTTCTGATCATTTTAATTTCTTTACAATAGATTTTAATGAAGTAAGTTCATTAAACTAATTCTAAATACATTTTTTTATTAAAAAAATCTTAAAAATTAATATTATTTTACAGCGTAGTTTCTCCAACTGTAAGTTACGAGGCACTGATGAATTGTTTGTAACTTTTCGGTGGAATGGAATAATCTAGTTCAGTGTCTCCCAAAATGTGTATGCATACCCTCAGGCAGACCGGGGGGGGGGGGGGGAGAATCTTGTGGTTGTGGGAAGTGTGCGGGGCTGATAATATCAGGCTAACATTAAAAATGAAAACCAGAACTTGAAACACAAGAACTTTTTTTATGACTGAACCGTATCCAGGAACATTTGATTTTAAAAGTTCCATTTGTATTTGAAAATAAAATATTGTTTGTTCTCCACTAATCTAGCTTTGCAGTTTTAAAATTCCCATTTAATTTAAAATGCATATATATGTGAATCATGACCTATGGAAGGGATAAGGAAATCATGACCTATGATAGTTTATAGAAGTTTTTGCAAAAAGAGAAGTGAAGGAACCCGCCCTGAAAAAATATCTGACAACAGCCTTGAAAGCAATTTCTTTTAATTTAGGTTACTGTACTTTTATTTCTTTTTAACACATTTTTTGTACATTTTAACTTCTTTTAAAGTAATAAGTGTCAAGTTTAAATTTGCGACAATGAAAATTTTAAAATAATGTTCACACAGTATGTTAGTGCCGGTTTTACAAATATCAACGAGAAAAACATCAAGTATGTCTGAAAGCATTCAATGTTTTTTAAATAGACAGTATGTTTGATGCATGAACTAAACTAATCAAACCTACTAAATTTTCTAAAATCTTGCGTTTATATAGAGCAGCAAGTCAACCACAGTTGGTTGATCACATGACAGCTAATGATGTCTGGTTATTTACCGGGAGTTCACTAGCCGATGCTCCATCGCACACTTTTGGTTAATAAGGCACTACTTGAGCAGAAGAATAATGTACAAGTGAAAAAATATTATTGGTCAAAAATGTCACTTGGTTCAATCAACTATTTTAAATTGTAGTCAACCGGTGAAGATATTAGAACAACTTTAGCAGAAAAAAAAAGAGAAATACAAAACTTTGGCATACAAAATAAGTTTGAAAATTTTTTTGTGTTGTGTACTTCAAGTCACTAAACAGAAAATAACAACATAACTATAAACTTGTTAAGTAAGATTCTGTTTTTTATGTCTTTAGGAAATATCTGGACTATATGGAGGAACATTACAAGAACAAACTGGTAACTCAAATTATTATGATATATTTCTTTTATGAAAAAGAAGAAAGTGATATTTTTATGACAAACACGCATTTTCACTCATTACATTTTATTACAAAGTGAACTAATTATTCACTGCTAACAGTTTCATTAAAATGTAAAATAAACTGCCAAATAAATATCAAGCTATTACTCAACATCAAACGTTCCATTAAAACGTCAAGTTAGAAAAAATGACAAGCAATTTATAGGTGCACATACACTGCTTCCATCAAGCAGAAGGCTTGTTGACTTTTTGTTTCATTTATTAAAATTTTGAGTTTTGGACGTAAATGTCAAACAAATCATTAATTTATGAAAAGTAGTTGGAATCTATAATAGCATTGACTGGTTGTTGATGTAAATGGTGATGTGTAAACATTGTGAAATATTTTGCTCCTTATAAAAGTATGTTCAATCAAAAACTGTTTAGATTTTAATCAAAATTTCTTTTTTACAGAATTTGTTGCAGAATGCATCAATCATATCATTAGCATATATTCTTCAAAGAAAATTGTTCTGATTGGACACTCCATGGTGTGTAAATACATATATAAACATTTTTCATTTCTTATTTTAAAATTAAAAATAAAAACATTCATTAACTTCAAACAGAAGCCAAAAGTTCAAAACTCGTAGTTTTAAATAGTATTATTTTAAACTGTTTGATTGATATAAAAAATAGTATTTTTTTTACTTACTTATAATGGGATGGCCTATTGATGTAGTTTATAAGTTGTGTAACTGGTTAACATCATGAAATAAGTTGCTGTGATTTGTAATTGACTTCAGTATTCAATAAAATTTGTTTCATTGATTACATCACTTTTTTTTAATAATGTCTACAATGTGTAATATTCCTCTAATTGTGGTGCAGGATATTTTCCTCTCAGTAAAATATTTTTGCATAATGCCGGAATATTTTGTTTTTCATAAAATTCAAAGACGCCTTCTCCTATGAAAGTTAAGGTACACTTTTTATGTAATACCATAGTAAAAAACCTTATTCATTTACCTGATTCAGAAAAATTGAAGTCCTTCCAGCTTTTACATTTATTTATCTGTAATATGTTTCAATCATTTGTCATCAAAAGATTACTAGTTACTTCTCAACTTTCAAGGGTGGATTCAGCAAAGAGTCAAATGTTCGGCTGACACCCCCTCCCCCTTCTCCCGTTGATGAAAATCACTTTTTTTAAAGGAGTACAAGCATGCACAAAACTTGGCGTTTAAATACATGCTCTAGATAAGTTAACTTTTTTTTTTGTATTATATAAGTTCCTTTTTATCATGAAAACTCCAAAACGTATGTCTGAAATAATTTGCATATATTTGTACTTCTTTCAACGTTGTTGTAGAAAACTTTAATACAACAATACTGTGAATTTCTTGTTTTCATCGGAAATATTTAATATAAAAATTATCTAATTTCTCATTTGAAATTTTTTATAATTTAAATATGAACAGCATACTATACAATTAATAAATTGTTTTTCGTATTTTCCACAATAATATTTTTTATTAGAATATCTTATACAGGTAAGTTAATAGAAAATACTATAAAAAATATTGATTGATATACAATCTATCCAATATTTGGAAGAAGGTTCACATTATGCTTTTTTTCTCTCCTTCCATTTTACTGGCTACTGAAACTTGACACTAGTAACAAAAATTTCTGGATCCACCCCTGTCAACTTTAAAAGAATAAAAATTGCTGATGGTTATTGTTAGTCATCATTTAATTTAAATTTAAAAGCAGAGAAATATTTTATTCTTTTTTTGAAATTGATCATTCAAATTTCCATGTTATGTTGCACTAATCTTATTTTTACTTTAGAATGTATGGCAAATTATTTAAATTGATTTCTTGTTTAATGTGTCATTTATTATGATTCTAACTATCCACCCCCTCCCCCCTTAATTTAGTGAAGAGTACTGAAGATTTATATCTTTTTCAGTTCATTGTGTACACATAGTGTAATTTTATAAATTAAGCTTTCATCTATAAATGTTATGATGTTCACTTCATTTAAACATGGCCCTTAATATTTTTTGTTAAGATTTTTCTATTTGTACTGCAAGCCGTAATATGTTGCAATTTTTTTTTATCTTTAGGGAGGTGTTATTGCAAAAGCTGTCTTTTCTCTTCCGTTTTTTCATCCTAATAACGTTTCTCTAATAATCACTTTGGCATCACCTCTAAAAAAGCCAGGTATTTCAAATATTTTAGTGCAGTATGTTTTTAGAGTTTATTTATATATTACGTGTATTTATTTGAAGGTGTTTTCTTAAGATATATTTGCATTAGTAAAAAAAAAAGATTTTCTTCTTTACGTTTTTTCATGAAATTTATAATTATTTGAGGTTTTTTCAAGCTTAGTTTACTGTAAACATTGAACAGGTCATTAAACAAAAGGATATCAATTATTAAAATTATTCTTTCTTTTATCTATAAACAGTTGATTCTGCCAATAGCTATCTATAAAAATGAAGTCCAATCTTAGAATACTCACTAAAATGTTTCTAAATAGGTAGGTTGCAAAGCTTCAGAAATCTCTTTCCAAAACAGTCCACCTTTAGACCGGCAAGATAAAATTCTAGTCTTCATTGTACCAGATAAAATAAAGTTGATGAGAGATTTTTAAAAAATGATCTTAACCTTACACATGTGTAACTGCATTTGTATTATATGTTTTTTTTTGTGTGTGTGTGTGTGTGTGTGCATGTTGTAATTACATATGCATCAATTTTTATGGAATTATTTGAACTCTACTGTCAAATTATTATTTTCTGTAGAAAAGATATTTCTATGTACACAATGTTAAAAAATAATGTATTTCATACATATAAGGTAGATTTTGTTTTTATTTATTTATTTATATTTTTTTATGTTTTCAAAAGAGGCTGTGACTGAAATATTATTTTGCGTCAGTATCAACAGCCTAAATGTAAAGCAGCCATATTGCACCACTCAAGTCAAACTGATCAGCAATGGACTAACACTCCTGTAAGGAAATATAATGAAATTGGAAATTTGATGTGACCTCAGACTCAGGGTGGGCATTTAAGTTAAAACCTTATTTATATTTACAAAATAATAAACTTGAATTGGTTAGTTTGTTAGTTACTTAACACTGTCATGTTTATTTCAGCTAATGATTCTTAAGATTTCTCTTTGAAATTTAAAATTGAAATTCTACTTGCTATTTAATCTTAAAATATATTGCTTAAATTATTTAAAATGAAAATTTAGAGCAGCCGACTTTTTTTAAAATGTTTTAAGAAAAACATATTTTATTCATTAACAATATAATTTGCTAATATTTTATGAGCAGGAGGGGGGAGGGGGTGAATGTGTTGATTATTAAAAATAAAAAACACATTTAGTTTTTTATGAATAGATCATTGGGGGCAAGGAGTGAAGTTTTGTCATGCATGTTTTATTAATTCATTTTTTTAAAGCTGTATTTGAAATTTTTACACTAAAAATTTCAAATCAATTTGAAATTTTAGCTCTGATGTATTTGAAAAATTAATTCTGTACGAAGATTGAACAATTAAAAATTGCACATAAATTTTCGAAAAAATATCTTGTTGACAGTTGAAGTCCATTGCTTGCATACTTATTTATTTCCTTAGTATTGTTGTTATTAATGTTACTATTTTATTATTAATGTTGCTATTGTGTCTAAAACAATTGAATTTATTTATTTTTTTTACATTTTGAATAGTGAGTGGACAATTTTATTAATTAATTTATTTAATTATTTATTGTATTTATTTAGTCCTTGCTGTGGATTCTGCTATTGTGAATTTTTATGAGAAAACTACACAAGCTTGGAAGTATCGTTTAAAAGATGACTTAAATCATATTCCAATAGTGTCTATTGGTGGCAGTTATAGGGATTATTTAGTGAGGAGCGATCTTGTTTTAAATGATTTTACTTACTCCAGCGAACTTGATGTACATGCTTTTGTAAGTAGTAGCTGTATACATTTGTTGATTTTCCATGTGATATGCAGTCAATTTTCTTGATATTTTACATGAATGATGTAAGTAAAATTAATAAATTATGAAAGAAGTTAACATCAATACATAGGTACACTTGCATTAAGGTTACAAGGAACCCTTTCCTAATTGTCATTTGCAAATAATTTGCTTCCTTGTTTTCATCATTTTTATTTTTAGCATTAAGTCACCTACTGTTTTTCTTTTTTAATATTTTATGATTTTTTTTTTCAGATTAATGTTTTGCATTTAAAAATATGTATAATAAAATTAAAAATGAGCATATTTATTTATTTTCTGAACTGTTTTTCTTGCCAAGTTTCAAATCTTTGGTGCTAAAATTTTCAGTTAAAGAAACATGATGATGAATAATTTGTACTGCCATACCATTTGCTTTGAACAGGTAAAATTTTGGAAAAAAAAACCAATAGGTTTTCTAAGGCTTATTTAATTTTTTTCATTCACATATCTGGATGTAAAATGCCGTCCATTTGTGTAACAACATTTTGTGTATTATTATGTGGTAGTGTGTATTGTTTTGCCATAACGTATAAAATTATACTAAAGTATTACTCCAGTTCAAAATAAAAATAATCTCCAAGCAAAATGAAATACTTACTGGCAAACAGATTTATGGGCTTTATTCTCTACATAAAAATATTTATTACACTTCTCAATACCTATCAGCTTTCTGCAACATCATAAAATATTAAATGATTTTGAAAACAAAAGTTTTAGTGTTCAATAATGAAAAGTTTAGTGAAGAGTTCAGAAATATTGTTTGTTTTAGGCAAAATTTGTATTGTGCCTGAAATTTTTATGTAACTTAACCGCAAACTTAAAAATGTTTCTTTTAGCCGTGATTTCATCTTAACCAGTGTCATATTATGAGAGTTCAACTGTGTGCATGTGTATACAGTCGACTCCCACTACAACGCGATCCGACTTACGCGAAATGGCTATAACGTGAGTTTTTCAGGAGTAACAAATTTTAGAGCTAAAGCAATTTTCTCGCTCTCAATACTAAACATTGACTTCGTGAATGTACTTTCATCCTTTCAGCATCACTCACTTCGCAAGTTCCGACACACTGCGCTATAAACATAACTTTATTAGTGTATTACCACTGCTCATTTTTTCATTTATTTATTCTAAATATGAAATTTGATGAAATATACTGGCATCTAGACACACTGTTTCATCTAAAGTTTGAAGATGGAAACAAAACGCGAAAGTTTGTGACAATTTAAGAAAATGTAAAGATACGCTTGAACAACTAGAAAGTGGGTCGAAGGCACTACAATTGGGTACAAGCGAATCATTCATACGTATAAATTAAAAGTCAAGAGAAGGCAATCCGTGTAAGTCCGGACCTAAGCTCGCAGAGTAGTGTTTAAGCAAAATGCAAACAATATGAAATTGGAATCTGCTCTTGTATTGTAGATTATAAAGATCCTGAAAGAGAGGTGTTACCATAGATATAATTGTTATAAAATTAAATGAGAAGCTACTGTATTTTTAAAAATAAATTAGAATAACGATCAGATTGCGCAGCATAAATCATCATCTTTAGTTTTTAGGTTATAAATGTAACTTATTGTACCTACTGCATAGAACTCTTACAGTGCAGTGCTTAATTATTAGTACATACTGTACAAACCGTACTGTTTTATTTTTATGTCTCTCATTGATCATTGATTTTGTGCATCGTAACAGTATTTTATGTTGAATTAATCAGCTTTAAAAAAAAAAAAAAAGGTAAAAATTCATCTCTTTGTGTAAGAAGCATTAATATATTGTTACAAAATGGTCTAAAATAGTTTAAAAACTGCGTAAAAATGTCTAAAATGATTGGGTATGTTAATAAAAATATCATATACACAAACACTTTTCTACAACGCGAAATTTCGACTTACGCGAGGAGTCTCGGGACGAATCCCTCACATAAGTCGGGATCCGACTGTATACATACTTTTAATAGTCGTTTATTGATGTATAGGTAAGGTTAAGATTGCACTTCATTATCCACTCTTATCAGGACTAGTTCTATTTTGTTTTACTGCCTCGGATAAAAATATAAAATGCTGCCTCTGCCTCCGGGCAAATATTATTGTTAATTGAGATAAAATGTTGATAGATTGACATCTAAACATATTATTCTGACAATAGACTCAATCCAAGGTTTTTGGCTTTGAAAATACTTATTCAATATTTCATGTCTTCAACAAAGTGCTTTCATTTTTACTTCCTTTTACAAAAAAGGAATTATTGTATTAGCGAAAAAATTTTCACCCAAAAATCGGCTTTAATTTCCATTTTGCTCAGCCCCAAATGAATGTTGAGTTTTTTTCAACCCGACCACACGTGGATATGTGCCTAGGAACGTACAGACACCCCAAATATCCATTATGACGATCCCCGAGTTAATTACAACGAGTTTTCTCGTGACATCTGTATGTACGTATGTATGTTGCATAACTCAAGAACGGAATGTCCTAGAAAGTTGAAATTTGGCACATAAACTCCTAGTGAGGTCTAGTTGTGCACCTTCCTTTTTGGTTGCATTCATATGCTCCAAGGGGGGGCTTTTGCCTCTTTGTGGGGGAAATCATTGTTAATTTCGATGTAAACTCACGTGGTGTTATAGTTTGGCGGACACTTGTCGATATATCGCCTGTCTTTTGGTCGGCAACTTTTGTCGCCAACTTGGCGACAAATTTTGGCGATTTTTTTTCTTTTAAAATCTGGTTTCAATTTGACCACTGTTGGTGATATTTAGAGAGTAAACTAATGAATCATATTAAAACTGCCAATAATGAGAAAATGACATTAAATTGGAGTAAAAGGAAGGCATGTGATGTCACGCATGAGCTCGTTTAAAACCCTTTGTGGAAAGTAACTAAAAATGTATCCGTAAAAGTTTGCAGCATCCAGTTTTTTTCATTTAAACAATTAGTTAATCATTTGAAGCCAAAGTGATGTAAGTGAACTTTTTCAAGTTTTGAGTAAAATGCACTCAAAGATAAGGTCCTAGGTAGGCTTTCATTGTTTTTTTTTTCTAAATCAGGCTTTATAACACTTCCACCAGAGCTACAAGCACCATCTCTTGCTCTTTGCTTTGGCACTTATCACTCATTTGTGCTTTACCTATAGGTGTTAAAAATAAATAAATAAAATTTCACAGATGCAAATACCTTATCTCTTTAAAGTTTTCAAATATCTGAAGAATGCATATCAAGCCTTTGTCATTTAAAGCTTTTTCATTTCATGTTTAGAAGCTTTAAACTATTTTTTCTTCAATGTTTTTCCAGTAAATTTTCAACTTGTACTAAATGTTACAGTGGGTATGCAATCTTCTAAAATATTTAAATTTATAGATATTGACTGGCAATGCTTTAGCAAACTCCAGTAACACTGTTATAATAAATTTTGCTACAAAAGTACCTCTGCGCCATCAGCCTTCCACTTCTGTATAGTGATTTTTAACTAGTATATTGTTTGTTATACAATTTCTATGCAACTCAGTCTTTTTTTCAAATAGATATTCTCATATGTTAACAAATTTTACTGGCACTGGTTGGCATTTCCTTCAAAACTGATAAACTGTAATTAGGTTTCTGGCTTCAAAGCTATAAATAATTATATTTTATGAAATATTTTATTTTATTTTTTTTCTAAAAACAAATTGATACAAATTCAAGCCAAAATGCCATCCCTGTAGATTGCCACACCCAACTACATCATGACATCTGCATTTGTTCATTATGTTGAACGAGATTAAGATTTCTTTATCACATTTATTTTTCTAACTTTTAGACTACTGCTATTCCTGGAGTATGGCTTTCCACTGATCATTTAGCTATCACTTGGTAAGATCAATTGTTTTTATATATAAGTATCTTGTTTTAATGTAAAACATGCACTCCTTCTATGAGGTGGGTCAAAACTCGCACGAAATACTGTTTTTGATAACTTGAAAGAATTGAATGCTTTTTTTCTTTTTTTCCCCAATTTTTATATTTATGTTTGAGGTATATTACTAGGTGATTTTTCATTGCAACTTGTGATTAGAATTTCCAACTTGTATTTTATTTAGGTGTTTAATTTTTTAAAAAAATCTGCCAGATGTTATTTTATATTCTGATATCATTATCTCACATTTCGTTTTAGGTGTAAACAACTTATTCTAACAATTTGCCGAAGTCTGTTTGATATGAAAGAATTACAAGCAAACCAGGTGCTCCAATATATTTTCAATATCAATTATTATATTGTAATAAATTCCTTTTATGTTGATAGTTTAAAATAATATCTATTAAGACTTCTTATGAATATTGTCCTTCTTTTAGCAGCTTGGAATATTCCAGGAAACTCGTTAAATAGAGAATACTTCAAAAAAGTTATTTTAGAAAAATTTGGAAATTATCATTAAATTTTGTAACAAGTAAAAAAAAGGTTCTGGAGATTTAAAGCACTATTAAAATTTAGTCTTAAAGAAAGTGAAAAAAAATTAAATCAAGTTTTAGTTTTTAAAGTGGCGAGAGGGTTTTATGTGTGATATATTTCCACTTTTGAATCATTAACTTCAAGAATGTGATTAAGCAAAAACATTTAATGTTATGTAATACTTGCTAGAAATGTAGTTTAGTGAGTAAAAAATCAACATGTATTATTTACTCATAGCAGAGTTATTTCAGCTGCATAGTTTCAGCAAATATTTTCCATTTTTCAACTGCTTTCAGTGAACCTGAAATAAAATTGCAACTGTAAACATACAAAATTTGTATACTGTTGATTTAGTGTACATTTAGCAAAGTATTATGTTATCATAAAAAACTGGTTGAAAGTGGACACAGAAATTTTCCTACTAACTTTTCAGTAGGCTATTTTTCAACACATGTGCTTTTCTTTTCTCAACACCCATCCCATATCGCTCCTAATTGGTTCTACTTTCATGTGTTCGTTCACTTCCTACAGATTAGTACTTGATTTACTCCTTAGCTCTGAGAACCACTGCTTAAAAAAAGCGAGCATATAATTACATTATTTCATTATTTTTAATAAATTTATTGTATAAAATTTTTGTGATTAGACTGATGATTGTGTATGTCATAGGTTATTGAAGCAGGAGAAAATAAGAGCCTAACAGTAAAAAAACTAAGGCACCATTTTATAACTAGAAGTAGTGGGAAACATTTTCCTCGTATGCCTCTTCTTCCTGCTGCTATCTTTACCACTTCTGGTCAGTGGATTGAACTAGAAAGCAGTACCTGGAGATTTCACAGAACTAAGGTAAATTTTTAAGGTATTTGTAACTCTTTTTAATAGTTGTTTCTCTTACTTGAATTGATGTTGGGCTATCCTAGAAACGATTGAAACATACTTCTCCCTAAGCTGTGAAGTGTACGTGTTTTAAAGATTGTTAATAATACCATTGTTCATTAAATAACTGATGGAATGTTTATGGCTTAGTATTGCATACAGAATTGGACTTTTTAGAAAATTTGTACGTAAAAATGCAGCAATTACAACTAAGTTGCCATTGGAGATTTCCCTGCTTTTGTCTTTCAATTTATAGTGATGCATGTGAATTAGAGGGAGCTATTTATCAGTCTTTGTAAGTAATATCAAACATTAATGTACTACGAGTATAACTGATGTTTCAAGTGGCTAGCCCATTGAATATGACAGATAAAAATTTAAAGCAGAGCTTGAAATTAAGAGTGGTTCTTTGACCTAGAACCACAGAAACATCCAACAGACCAGCAGAATCTAAACTGCATTAGTCCGTCAGATAAATGTTCATTTTCCTTTCAAAAGATGTTAGACTATTATACTTTTTTGAACAGCTTCATTGATGTTGTTCAATGTTTTTGTCAGACTTTGATATCTTTTGTTAGCTGTCCTTACATTCATAAGCACTTTTTTTTTACATTGCAAAAGTGGTTCTTTGTGTGCCAAAAACATGTTTTTGAAACTCCAATTGCTATTTGTGCAGTTTTAGTGGGATCATTTGCTTGTTACTTATTACATAATGGTAAAATTTTATTTGTATGAAAGTTGCTCCTCACTGAATTGATTTATTTTTAGGTACTTTCAACTATCTATCTTCTGATACCTCTTACTCAAAAGGATCGGTTTGTTGTTCTGGCTTCAGGTTTAGTAAGTATTAAATGTTTTGTTTGCATAGTAAAGTTGTGTCAACTTCTTTGTAATTATTCATGTATTGTTAAAATAAATTTTGTAGCTCAGCCATACTTTAAAACTTTTAACGACTATTTTTCTTTGGTTCTTATAAAAATAGAAATATTTTTCTCTGGCAAACTGATTTCTCTGCTCCCTTTAAATTTGCTATAAGGGATTTGACAGCACATTTGTTTTTTTTCATTAATGAAGTGTTTAGGAATGTATTTTCTTATTTATAAGTGTTTAATATATTATATTTTTATGATTTTAATGAAAGTTTAACAAAATAGGTTAAAGTGGATTGGATATTTGGCTGCACAAAGCTGTCTCAAGGCACCACCAAGACATGGTAACTTGCAACAATTGAAGTACAATTCTATATATAAATATTGTCTGTTCTGTTTGAATATTAGATGCTGTTTTATGTAAACAATTTCTCTACATGCTTTATTTATGTGTTTGTTTCTCCCTTATAGCAATGTTTTGCTTGCTTAATATTTAAATATAACATGCGCAAATTTAGACCTAAAAATAAGCACTCACCACTCGCAAACAAAATGTCTTTCTTTGACGTTGAAATAAAATATTCAAACTGCAGTTTGGGGAGGGGGCTTTCAAAAACCTTATCAGGTATAGGTAATTATTGAAAAGCGATAGTTTTGTGCAAGGTAAATTAGATAAAAATGAAACAACGTTTAAAAGCACAAAAAGTATAAAAAGTTTTTAAAAACGCAGACATGTTTCGGAGGCAATAACCTCCTTCCTCAGTGCGAAATGTACAAATGGATGAATCAAGGTCAAGGGAGAGTTTAAATGCATAACCAAAAGTACAAAAGTTTAAATGGTTACGCATTTAAACTCTCCCTTGACCTTGATTCATCCATTTGTTCATTTCGCACTGAGGAAGGAGGCTATTGCCTCCAAAACATGTCTGCGTTTTTAAAAACTTTTTATCCTTTTTGTGCTTCTAAACGTTGTTCATTTTTATCTAATAGGTGGTTATTACTTCATTTTAAAAAATAGCATATCATTTCTATTTTGTTGCACTTAGTTTGTAATGTAAAAATAATCCCAAGCTCTCACACGGTATTCTGTACCGACAATGGATAAGAAAAATTCTTTGTACGCTTCAATTTCTTTTACAAAAATTGATAATTGACAATCGTACAATTTTAAAAACCTTTAAAACTGCTTGAAATAAAAAGTTTCATTTTCAAGTGCTAGAAAACTTAGAAAATTGTTGAAATGTAAGTTTAGTCCTAAAATTTTATGAAAAAATATGATTTTTTTTTAAAGGCAAGTTATAAAAAACTTGTTGAAAAATGTTTCGGCCCACTTTTTCCAGGCAACCTTTAACTTTATTTGGGTTCTCCAAAAATCTGATTTTCTTCTTTCAGAAAAATATGATTAATCTCTTTCTTTTTTTTTTCTTTTTTGAAAAATTGTTGTCAAGTGTAGTGCATTTGAAAGAATTAACTCATTTAAGACTTTCACTTAACTGAATTTTTAAAATTAATTCCTGAATTAATAAAAGTCTTATTTTTAGACATTTTTCAAGATCAAGCTCGTGGCTTCCTGAAAATTGCATGCAGTGTCTGAGATTCCAATCCTTTTCATTAATTTTACAATTATTTTAAAAGTTGGAAGCTGTTTTTATGTATGTTACCTTAAACTACTATTTTCATTTTTTATTTAATCATTTTAAAAAAAATATTTAAGGTACTAAATAACTACAACAATCAGTGCCATTTTTTGCTAAATCTGTAGCTTTTAATATTGTCACTTTTGGCTTGCATCTGACTAAAAGTAATGTATTACATGCCAAACTTTTGTGGACATTAAAGGCTAAAAATCATGACTTGTATAAAGTGAACAAGCATCAAGAAAATACTTCATCATATATTTCTTAATAGCACCAGTACCACAAAATTTTAAAATAAATTTTGGACATTACTATTTTAAAGAATCATGAAATGTACTACATAAGTCTTTATTTTTTTTTAAATATTATGCTTTAATTGTTATTTTAGTTCAGTGTTAGTCAATCTGACCCTTACTGCTCACAACTAAAGATTGACTTTGCAACTTTTATAGTAAAAAGTTTTGTCTAAAATTCAAGCTTTTTTATTAACTATGACCTAATCAGCTTTTATTATTTTATTATTGTAAAAAAGTTCACCCTTTCATATAGTCCTTAAAAACCCCCTCATTTTGTCCTTGAAAAGTGCTTGAGTAAAAAAATTTCAACTTTTTGGATGAACTCTCGACAAGTGTTTACATATGAATCTGAAATATGGTCACTAACGGCAAAAGTCGAAAAAATTGTTGCAATCTTCGAAAAGAAAGTGCTACAAACTAGTTCTGGTGGTATCAATGACAGTTGAATTGGCAAAGAAGACACAACTCTAAACTTCACAAATTCCTTAGGAATGTTAACATTTTAAAATTTATTAAACTGAACAGAATGAGAAGGGCTGGCCACCTCATGATAAAACTGCTTTGAAAGTTTCAATGCAGTTCCTTTTGGACAACAAACAAGGGGTAGACTGAAAGAGATGGTCGACTGTTTTGGATTCTGGATTTTAGTGCTATTAAGATCAAAAACTGGAGGTAAATTGATGAGAGGAGAACATCCTGGCTGAATATTTTAAAAGAAGGCCAAGGTCTGCAGTGGGCAGTCAAGCCAACTATGATGATGTATAAACTATGCATTATTCCATTCTTAATAACTATACATATGAGGCAGTGAGAAGCAAAGGGATGTAAGTGGACATTTTCAAGTTTTGAGTAAAACGTGTTTAAAGATAACGTCCTAGGTTGGCTTTCTTTGAATTTTTTTTCTAATTAATGCTGTACATCAGCACCTTCCAGGGCTACTAGTACTATATCTTACACCAAGACGTAGGAAAAGTTCCCCTGCTATTTGTACTAGTTATCTCCAAATTTTTGACTTTGCCACTTACATCCCTTTGCTCCTTACCACCTCATATGTATCATGTTACAGGTAGGTCTCATATGCCAATGTTTTCATTAATAGAAAGACTTAGATAAAGTGACTAAATGATTAAAAGTTGCTATTTACTTAACAGTAAACTGTCTATCAGCCAATGGCGACTGACTAAAAATGGGAATTTTCAGATTTGCACACATATATCTCTGTACTGTCAACACAATGTCATGATCAATGGCATGCACAGAAATTTTTGGGCTGTCACAAATAACTTTTATGGATTCCCTCCATATTGTTTACCCAAAGACCCCTACATATATTTAAACCCTCATTTTAAAAATCTCAGGCCCATGGGTGTGTCCCGCTCCTCCCGGTGCACACCACCGATCATGATTATATTATATGGACATACAAAGTTCCTGCTTAGCCATATTTGACCTAAGTCTTAAAAATTCAGGCATTTTTCTAATTTTGAGTCCTTTTAGAACAAAGTGTTTTCTCAACAATAAAATGTTTTGAATGTGTAAAAAAAAAAAAAAAAAAAAAGAAGAAGAAGCTACAGTGTTTTTACAATTTTTTTTCTTTTTTAGCTCTGAAGGTGACAATCTATCTGACAGGGCAGAAATTATTCCATCTAAGAGCAAAACTGTAGAGCGTAGAATGGTTCATCTAAACCTTGAAAAACTTAAAAAGCTAAAAGAATATAGCTATATTTTGATACACGTGACTCCTGTTAATTCTCCAGTATGTATTTTAATTTAGCATTGCTTTCGATGCATAAATAATCTGTTTTGCTCATTTTAAAACCAATTTATTTGAGAAGTTAGTAAAATCATCATTGATTTGTTTCGGTAGCCTTTTTATGTCATATGTACAAAATTTTGGTTTGTATGGGATCATGTATATCTGATGTATTTTTATGGTACATATTTACTGCTTATTTATTTTTATTTTTTAGGAGATTTAATAAGTGAGGTCTTACATTGTTTAATAGTTATTTGTTATTATCACTGTTTACTATTTTTATAGATCACCAAGTAACTAACCAATTCATACTTTAGTTTTTTCATTTATCGAATCCCTAAACTCTTGGTTTTCTAGATTTTAACTAGCTTAATTATATTTTTATTATTGTACTTTCTAAATCACATTCATTATTGAAATTCTTTCAATTCTTATTTTAGTAATAATTCTGACAAAAGTTTCAACTGTTATTTAAAATTTTGTTTCAAAAAGACTATGTAAAATTTGATTTTCATCAATTTTATAATTTTTACTTATCTTTACATGAAATGTTATGTAAATTACACAATAGTCCGTACAAACAACAAATTGTGCTTACAAATAGTACTTTGTAATTACTGCAATTGTAATTACAGAAATGTGAAATTTGAATAAACATCTATCATGATTATTGTTATTCTATTTTTTTTTATTTGCTTGTTTATTTACTTCATATAACTTAATTTCAACATTTTGGTTCTGTAAAATTTAATTTTTCTATTTGAAACTTTTTTTTAGGTAGAAATTCTTGGTGAGAGCTATAATCATGTTGAGAGGAATAAATACTTCAAATTACCAACTTTTACTGAAAGGTTAATTCCGTATAGCCCTCTTCGCATTCTGAGTGTGTCATTGGCAGAACAGAATATCTTCTATAATATTACATTTTCAAGAAGTTCAGGTGTTTTCGAAGCTGCTGAATTTCAACTTGAAACTCGTCTTTGTAAAGCAGGAAGTGTTGTTGGTATGACTTTTAACTTCTCAAAACAGTAAAAAACTTTGGTTTTAAATTTTAAAAAAAGTTCATAGACTGTAAAAATTAAAATACTACAGCATATTTCAAGTATTTTTTCTGTAATCAGTCAGAAATAAATAAAAATAAGACTTTTTAGTTTTGATAAATGTCAGGTGGAGAAAGCTTCTAAATTTAACTTTTTTTTTGTAAATGATGGCTAACAATTTTACACTTGACACTTTATGGAATAATTTCCTTTACTTGAAAACATTGCATTGAATTATTAGTATATTATTTTTTCATTTGTCTATTCGGACTCATTTAGCCATATAGGTGTGATTGAATGTGATAACAGAACTTCCTATTTTTTAAAATTATTCTCTTTACTTTTGGTTTATTGCTGACTTTAGTAGCTCAATATGTATCAAAGAAATTCTGAGAGTTCAAAAAAAAAAAAAAAATTGAATTTCGACATCTTGAATTCAAATTATGTTTTTCGCAATCACGAGTGTGTGTGTGTGGGCATGCGTGTTTGTGTCTGTGTGCTGGCATGAATGTGTGCGGATGTGTTTGTATGTGTGTTTGTGTGTATGTGTGTGTGTAGGTAGGTGTGTGTATGGTATGGAGGCATATGTGTTTGTGTCTGTGTGCAGGCATGAGTGTGTGTGTAAGTATGTGTGTGTGTTTGTGTCTGTGTACATGCATGAGTGTGTGGGTATGTGTGTATATGTGTAGGTGTGTGCATAGGTATGTATGTGTGTATGTGTAGGACATGGACACAACCTTGAGACGGATTTTGCTAGAGGAGCAGCATTGGGTGGGAACGGTGATGCTGCAGAGGAAGGCGGGGGGAAAATAAAATCATAGGAACATCAAAACCATCAAGTGAGAGCAATAAGCAATGTGATTGCTCAAAAAAAAATCCCTTCATTTCCATTTTCCTTGCATAAAAAGAAACTTCCCGTTATTCACTGCATAGAATAATGAAAATTTCATGAGTTATTTTTTTTTAAAATTATTTTTAAAAATTGGTACGAGAGGAGTTGGATTATATTTTAATTTAACGGTAAGTTAGATGTTATTCAAAAAAAAAAAAAAAAAAAAAGAAAGAAAGAAAGAGCGAGAGAGAAAAAGAAAAAAGACTTGCACATGAAATGTTGATTTGTAATTAGAAAAAAACATAAATTGAATTTCAGGCTTATTGTAAAGCATTTCTTTTAGTATAATAGTGAGGTGTAAAATATGAATAATTTACTTCTAACTTAACATAACACTTACTGTTACTAAACATATCTAGGTTCTAATGTTGTTGAATTATTTTAAGGTCAAGGCTTTATAAAACAGCATGCACCGTGGAGTAGTGAAGATACTTTTCACCATATAAGGTATTTTGCATGAAATAGTGAAATGTTTATATCATTAAGTGCAGTTAACAATTTACAAATATGCCTGCTTTGGATTTGCTTATACAGATATATATATATATATATATATATATATATATATATATATATATATATATATATATACATATATACGCTCAAACCTTGATATCTCGAACCTACTTGTCTATAAACCCTTGATAACTTGAAAAAAATTATTTCCCTGACGTTTTACATAAAAATTCTTATGAATTTTCCATAGTTATCTCTAAATTTACTTTTAAAATTCCTTGATGTATCATGATTTTTCCACAGAAGCAACTTTTAATTGCTGTTTTTTCTTGCCAATTTTCGGTTTCAGAGACATTTGCTTGTAGTCTTTCTTCCGTTTTCCTGGAAAGTAAAGTTTAAGAATAATAGGGAAGTTTCAGTGTGAGTATGAGGGGGTGCTGCAGTCTTTTTTATTGCAGTTTTCTCCCCAAAGGTTAAGCTCTTTATACTTTCTTTGGAACACATGCCCACTTTGAGGACGGGTGAATTTTTCGTAGCTCAAATGAAACCAAAAACTTCTTCCTCATCATTTTACCTTTTTAACTCCCAAAAAAGGCAGATAAAAAGCTTAAATTGAATGTGCTTGATGATGAAATTAAAACTGTGAAGTCCGTAAATCAAAGGAGAAAGTCGAAATTGCTACTCATTTCAAAATAACTTGTTAATTTTTATACAAAGTGGTTGCTTTGTACGTATATAAATAAATATATATCCATATATCATGTTCTTGCAATTTTATGAGTTACTAGTGTAATTTTTTCAAATGCTTGATAACTCAAAAACTCAATATTTCGAATATTTTTTTTCTTGCCGAGAGATCTGAGATATTAAGTTTGTTCTGTATCTATGAATATATATATATATATATATATATATATATATATATATATATATATATATATATATATATATATATTATAATAATAATAATAAAAGTGAAAAAATATTGAAAAGACCACACGAAGAGCCCATAGATGCGCAACGCAGCAAAACTAAAAAGCCAAGTAAATATAAAATTAAGCAAACAGAATTACAAATATTAAACAAATTATAAATAACAAAAGATGATAAAAAGGAAAAATGCAAACGGCTATTAAGTAGGAATAGATAAAGAGTGAATCCAGAGCTCATCAGCCGTGGAGGATTCATTAATTATGGTCAAAAGACCAAAATTTTAACTATAAACTAGAAGAGAATGTTTAAGCTCCAGTACATGTAATATAGAGTAACAATGGGCAAAAGCACCACTTGCTAAGCTAAAAACAATAAACTAGAGCTCAAACCTAAAACTAAAAGCAGGGGGTTTCGCCTCGACTAATTAGGAAAACAGGTTCCGATAATTAGCCTTCCACGGGACAGTACCTGCCAATAACAAAATTGTCTTACCTTGAAATCCACGTAAACAAATCCTGTCCATTGTTCAGCCTGATAAAAAAGCCAATCCATTCGTCAACAAAAAATTAAAAATATAAAAACATATCCGGAAATCGGTCCATAGACATACCAGTCGCCTGTTTCGCACATGTAAAAATTTATCCACCACGGTGATTCATAAAAAATGGTTTGTCACGGTTGTATCATACATTTACACAGTTAAACAGTTTCAAAGGAAGCAAAATGTTCATCGAAGGCTATACTTAAGCAGATGTTTTCAACTAGATTTTTAGGGAAGTTATTGTTAAAAAGTAAGTTTTTGAGTACTGAAATTTTTTGCTTAAATGCAGAAATGGTATTGCAAATTCTTTTAATTCTGATAACTTGCGAAACAATAATGCCAATAAAAACCTTTTTACTTAGGCAGGAGGAAAAATCTTGTAAACTGTTAACTGTGAAATTGAATTCACGTCTTTTATCATAGATTGTAGTGGAACAATTTGAGTCAGTTTGTATGTTGATATCCAAGAAATTAAAGCTATTATGATTCGAACTGGTCTTTTTGAGCGTTAATGAACTATGATAAATTGTTTTGCTGAGTTCAGAAAAATTAGGAAAATTTATACACAAAAGGTCATCAATGTATCTGCAACAAAGAGGTGTAGAGGAAGGATTGTCAATTAAATATTTTCGTTCATAATATAAAAGAAAAAGGTTGGCTAATGTAGAGCTAAAATTAGCTCCCATTGCTATGCCATTAATTTGTAAAAAACACTTCTTGGTCTTTTTAAATTTTGTATTTTCAATAATTTTTTCAAAAATGGTAATTCATGTTTTCTACAAATTAATGGCATAGCAATGGGAGCTAATTTTAGCTCTACATTAGCCAACCTTTTTCTTTTATATTATGAACAAAAATATTTAATTGACAATCCTTCCTCTACACCTCTTTGTTGCAGATACATTGATGACCTTTTGTGTATAAATTTTCCTAATTTTTCTGAACTCAGCAAAACTATTTATCATAGTTCATTAACGCTCAAAAAGACCAGTTCGAATCATAATAGCTTTAATTTCTTGGATATCAACATACAAATTGACTCAAATTGTTCCACTACAATCTATGATAAAAGACGTGAATTCAATTTCACAGTTAACAGTTTACAAGATTTTTCCTCCTGCCTAAATAAAAAGGTTTTTATTGGCATTATTGTTTTGCAAGTTATCAGAATTAAAAGAATTTGCAATACCATTTCTGCATTTAAGCAAGAAATTTCAGTACTCAAAAACTTACTTTTTAACAATAACTTCCCTAAAAATCTAGTTGAAAACATCTGCTTAAGTATAGCCTTCGATGAACATTTCACTTCCTTTGAAACTGTTTAACTGTGTAAATGTATGATACAACCGTGACAAACCATTTTTTATGAATCACCGTGGTGGATAAGTTTTACACGTGCGAAACAGGCGACCTGGTATGTCTTTGGACCGATTTCCGGATATGTTTTTATATTTTTAATGTTTTGTTGACGAATGGATTGGCTTTTTTATCAGGCTGAACAATGGATTGGATTTGTTTACGCGGATTTCAAGGTAAGACAATTTTGTTATTGGCAGGTACTGTCCCGTGGAAGGCTAATTATCGGAACTTGTTTTCCTAATTAGTCGAAGCGAAACCCCCTGCTTTTAGTTTTATGTTTGAGCTCTAGTTTATTGTTTTTAGCTTAGCAAGTGGTGCGTTTGCCCATTGTTACTCTATATTACATGTACTGGAGCTTAAACATTCTCTTCTAGTTTATAGTTAAAATTTTGGTCTTTTGACCATAATTAATGAATCCTCCACGGCTGATGAGCTCTGGATTCACTCTTTATCTATTCCTACTTAATAGCTGTTTGCATTTTTCCTTTTTATCATCTTTTGTTATTTATAATTTGTTTAATATTTGTAATTATGTTTGCTTAATTTTTTATATATATATATATATATATATGCTCATGGGTGCCCATAGGTATAAATTTAGAAGGGACTCGGATATTTTTTTTTTAACCAAGAATACAAAAGAAAGTATTTGATTACTGGTTTTTGTTGAATGTTTGTTGTTTCTAGGCTTAGATTTGTTTAAAAAATGGCAGTAGCAATATCTAGAGGGGGAGGGGCTGAACCCCCTCTGCACCCTTAAAGGCATATATGTGTGGGCTATTGTGGCCTGATCAATAAAGCATTGGATTTGTAATTGGCAGGTCCCAGGTTTGATGCGAGCCAGTTTAGAATTCTCTTTATTCCTTAATATGTTGAGATAGAGCTTTGTTCTAACACCCAAATGAAAAATTCTCCGTCGATACCCTCACAAACCCTTGTGTTCATACTTGCAAATTATTGATTGGAATATTAGGCTTAAATGTATATATATATACATTTAAGCCTAATATTCCAATTAAGCCCAATATATATATATATATATATATATATATATATATATATATATATATATATATATATATATATATATATATATATATATATATATATATATATATATATAATTTTCTGTCTTAGTTGTGATATTTTCCTATCATAAAATAGCCAAAAAGATGTGTCAGAGTGCATGCGTGCAATCATTTTGCATCCTTAACAGGAATTGAAACTTTACCTTTTTTGGGAATTTCTCAATGGTCTATGAAGAGCAAATGTATATTTTTTCATATTATATTTTTTCCCAAAATAAAAATTTTGATTTACATTTTTTTTTTAAACTTCAGACTGAAAATTTTCAAAAGATAAATAAATACATAAAAAACGAAAACTAGCGATTTATTTTAATGCTTGTCAACTGAAAATAGTTAAACTTCAATTATGATTCAAAACCATGTATTTAAAGAAATACTTGTGTAGTTTTAGTTGTCTGAAGAAATAAGTGATTATATAAACTAGAAAAAAAAGGGAAAAATGAGACTATTCATGTTTATGCTATTAGCTGTGTGTTTGATTTCCTCTAAGTAAATATTTATTCAAGAAAATAGGTATCAAAATTTTACATTCAGTATTTCTTGAATTTTTATTTTCGAGCAGGATATTTATTCTAAATGCTAAAACGGCTAGGTGTTGTTTACATAGTAATAAAATCTAGAAATTTGCATCAATCTTCAGAAGAAATTTTTAGCCTATAAATGTTTGACTATTTGATTAAGATTTAATTAGCTTTTTTTGAGTTTAGCATTATGATATGTTAAAGAGGTTTATAACACATGCATAATAGTTTAAGTAATTTCTTTTTCAAATCGTTTTTTTTTTTTTTTTTTTTTCAAATCTTCTGAAGAAACTTTCGCCCAATAAATATTTTTGACTGATAAATTGAGACTGTAGCTATTTTCAACTTCAACCTGATGTTATAACTAGCAATACCCATACGGCTTTGCCCGTAACAGAATAAGAAGTCAGATGTAACAGAATATTAAAATTTAAAGGTTTGCCTGTACATTTGCAGTTAACGTCGACTATGCATTAAGATTTTCCCCCCCAAGATCTCCAACATTTTTTTGGCAGATTTGAAAATTTAGCATGTAGTTCAGCAGGGGCCTTAACAATATTTTTAAAGAGGAAGAAAGTTTCCTCTGCTTGCTTAAAATGCAAAATATGACATTTTCCAAATTTAAATACTCTAGAAAGAACGTTGTAATAGCAATATTTTAATAATTTATTGATCATAATTCCATAAAAACTAAGAAAATAAAAGCAGACGACTTTTTCTTGACAGTTAAAATATTTCAATTTAAATCATTTTTAATAAAGGAAATTAATTTTAATTGCAAATATAAGTACTTTTTAAGAACGTTTAAAACGAAATTAAAAAAAAAAATTATGAAACAATCAAAGGGAGGAAATGATGTACCCATGATAACATACAGAAGTTAATTTCCATTTCGAAAATATTTTCCATTTGTCTTTAATTTATGATTTTATTTTCAATCTTAATCATTTAGAATCGTTTGGCTTGCCTCCTTGGATTTGGATTTCTTGAAATGATTCCTACACCTCTCTTAATGCTCATAGAAAGTTCAAACAAACTTCATCTTATGCAGAAACTTCCAAACTTTCAAATGACTTACAATTTAAAAATATGCATGAAATATTTGTCTCGTATTATCAAATTTATGTGCAAAATGTGCTTAAAATTAGAATAAAAAAGAGCCAAATCAAATTTTCGAAAAATAGCTTTGAAGTGCACAACCCTGTGTTAACAACCTATTTTGTGCCATACTTCAAGAAAATCGGCCAAACGGTCTTGCGCTATGCGCGTCCCAGACACCTGAACATCCAAACTTTCAGTTTTATTATTAGTAAAGATAAGGTTATTGATACACATGGAGCTGAAATTATTTCTTTTTTTTTTTTTTTCTTATATGGGAAGTTTGAGCTATGGCCATGATGCTGTGAAAATGTCATTTAACTTACTGTCTTTCATGGAAAAAGCTGCTCTAAAAACACTTTGTTTGCTTGAAAATTTTAATTTTTCTTCTTCAAAAGAAGCTCTAAAATGCTCAGAAGATATTCAAATCACTGTGTGTACCATTTTTATAGCAGACCCACTTCTCATATGAGAAATGCATACTGATTGGAATACCGCCCGAATTTATTTTTACTCTCCATCACATGAAAGACTACTTTAATTTGTGGACCGATAAAAATCCCTTCTTTTAACTTTGCCTTACTCAAGGTTTTTAATTTGTTCCTGAGATGCAGGAATCCCACTCTTTCTCTACCTAGGAGCTTTTGCAAATAATTTCATAAACTAAGTTTAATGTGCAACGATGGAAGAAAAGCTCATTGTGAATTCAATAAGATTTTTTGATTTTTTTGTTCTAAGAATGAAGTTTTTTTTTGGTGGCTACTCTTGAGAATCTGATTGTAATGTATAAAAAAAAAAGAAAAGAAACTTTAGGAAAAGGTTAAATGATACATTTTTAAAAAATCGTATTTGTTATTTTAACCCAAAATATCCGCTTATTTGGGTCTAGAAACGCTTATTTGGCTCGTAAGAACATTTTCCTCTTTTGGCAGTATTATTTGAATTCAAGTAAATCTGTGTATCTGAAGGCTGGTGAAATATTAACCATTTGATTAACTTAACTCAAAAAATTCCAACTTGCAAAAATTTGGTAGTTGTGGGTGATTTTTTCTAAGTACATATATTTTTTGCAAAGTGAATGTGTATGTTTAAAATTTTTAGGGCTACTTTAGGAGGACAGACTTTTGTACCTGTTAGAGTGGGCATACTTCCTCCTCCTGGGTTCAGCAATGATGTCAATTTACAAATTTTCTTAGATCCAGAATGCAGTGTTGTTCTTTTTGCAAGGTTCCCATTGGATGCCCCAACAAGTCAAGTATGACACTATAGTTTGATTTTTCATTAACATTTCAAAAAAATTTCTTCGAATATTCCTTTTTATTGAATTATTTTCCCATTTTCTAGTGTACCATTTTGTTCTAAATTTGGTTTACACAGATTTTGAAATCAACCACTGTAAAATCATGCACATAAAATCTAAGCAAGTATATTGGTTAAAATTTATTTGCTTTTATTATATTGAAGTATATATTAGTGGCACGAGGCTCATGGGAAAAACAGCAATGTTTCAAGACATTGATGTTCAAAATTAAATCATCAATTGTATCTAAACATAGATATTCTAAAACATTGAACTTTTTAAATGTATATTCTTACATTATAAACTCTAAAAAATGTTTTAATGACAGAGATAAATTCAAGGTAATGAATTTATTAAATAAGAAGATTTTTGATAGTTAACGAAGAGCTAATAATAATAATAATGATTAACTATTTATTACCTTTTCATTAATATTCTAAATTAAGTATTGCAAAGAGGTAAATAATTTTTACTTTTGAAATACAAAAATTGAAACATCCCTACAAATTAACTGGAATAAATTTTGTAACATCTTTTAAATTTCTCCCTGAATAATACAAAAGCTGAAAGCGAGTCAATTGGAGAAATTAAAAAATTTTTGAAGTTGATAACATGCACACATAAAAGCTGAAGAAGAGAAAAGGAGATGTAATACATAATAAATGATTGTTTTTTTATACTTACTTCTAGTGGAATGATATGGAAGAACTGCAGAAATTATATTCAAATATTATAAATATATCTAGCACCTTAAAATGTATAATAAGTACATATTAAGTACATATTTAAAGTAAATTATAGTTTTTTTAAATCGATGACTTATTGAGAGCTGGAGTTTATAATATAGGTTCATATATGTATTAGAGGAAAACTAAAATTAAAAAAAAACTTGCATTTATATTTGAGGAAAACTTTAAAAACATTCTATATTCTTTTTAACATTGTGCGGGTAAAAAGGATTGTTCTTTTCTATGGCATAAGTGTACTTCTATGCATTGTTAAAGGCAATTCTTAGTTATACATGTGTGAAAATGAATAATTTTATCTATAAACTAGGGGGCTGCCATTCACCAACCCCTTTAGCTGCTTCTAGTTTTCTTCAGATGGTTTCATAATTAGAGCTAGCTTTGTTGGCTCATTGGGACACTAAAATGTATAGTCCAATTTATGCCTATCACAGAAAGAATTTGTACTCTGTCAAAAATAATGTTTTATCTAGCACATATCTCCTCTGAAGTAAAAAGACATGACAAAAAATTCACTTTGTGTTTTGAAACTAGTATTCTGTTATTCAATTTGTGCACAATTTGACTTTCACTGACTTAGATTATTTTGACATTGGTCTGAAGATATTTTGATTTTCCCAAGCCAAACTGCTTCATTTCCTACTGATATCCTGTGAATAATTTTATCTTAAATCTCATTTAAATGCTACTTTATCCTAAATGTATTAACATTTGGAAACTGTGTTCCATATTCAGTTGACTCAAATGCAATTGATGACAAATCTCATGAAGAAGAGGAAATCTGAGCTCTTGATGTACATTGTTAATTAAATAAAATATTTTAATGCTTTGGATGCTGCAAAAGGTAGAACATAGATTGTTATTTTGGCGGGTTGAATCCTGAAAGTAAAGTTCGTTTTCCCTCACATTTCCCTTAAACATCTTCCTAGAAAATAATCATATAATGAAAATTTTCAAAAGCAAATATTAACAGTAAATTGCTTGTCTAAAACTTTAACGTATCTCAAAAAAGCTTTCACATATACACTCTGTCGCAAAAAAATATATGTACCTAGAAGAATTAAAGCCACAATCATCAAACTCGGCACAAATGCAGTTTGGTAGCTGATATGCAAATGATAAAAATTTCAGCGACAATGAAACAAGGCTAAGCGCGCTTATGAGCATGGGAATTGCGCAGGTGGGAGAGTTTAAAAGCATGAGTACTTGTACCGTAGAGCTATTCAATCGAATCTGTTGACTTTGGTAGACTGTATTGTGACTTAAGATGCCTCTAAGACGTAACCGGCGGCAGCCACGAACAGCTGACGGAGTTTGATAGGGGCCATATAATAGGCCTCAGAGAAGCAGGTTGGTCAAACAGGAGTATCAGCCGCCACCTCGGTCTGAGTGATATAGTAGTTGCTCGGTGTTGGCAACAGTGGATCACTGAAGAGAGCCTAACGTCACGTAGGGTCAGTTCGTCCCAGGAACACAAATGAACGCAAGGATCACGCAATCAGAAGAGTGGTCACGTCGGCACCGACAACGTCGCTAGCATCAATTCAACGCCACTTACCTCCTTCCAGGCATCCGGTGGTATCAAGGGAAACCATTAGGAGAAGACTGGCCAAAGTTTGCTTAAGGAGCCGACGTCCATTAAGACGCTTGCCACTGACCCCCACATTACAGACAGTGTCGAGTGGATTTTTGCCAACCTCGGGCAGCTTGGAGTGTAACAGCCTGGAGGCATGTCATCTTCAGCGTATGAATCCCAATTCAGTCTCAGTGCTGATGATCAAACGTACACGTGTGTGGAGGCGTACCAACCAGCGCTCCGATCCGGCATTTGTTTGTCGAGCGGCATACAGCCATTTCACAAGGTTTGACAGTGTGGGGAGCGATTTCTTGGGACACACGATCACCTCTAGTTGTTCTCCAAGGCACTTTTACAGCTCGCAGATACATGGACAGCATTTTGACGCCAATTGTTCTGCCCACGCTATCAAGTCGTCCCAGATTCCATTTATCAGCAGGACAATGCTCGTCCACATACTACGCTTCTCTCTTAACATTGTCTTCAAGGATATGACGTACTCCCATGGTCTGCCAGGTCACCAGACCTTTCGCCAATAGAGCATGTCTGGGACGCGCTGGGAAGGCAACTTGCAGCCATCCCGGGATACAGGGGGAATTAACGACGCAGTTGCAAAGATTATGGCATGATCTTCCGCAGGGGGTCATAAGTGACCTAATTGATTCGATGCCATGTCGTGTTTCGGCTTGTATAGCTGCCAGAGGTGGCTTTACTACTTACTGATTTGTAACCTTTTGCATGCTGTAACTGCTTAATAAAATTATCTTTTAGTTTGAATTTTTAATCATCTTTTTATCTCCTTATACACTACATGTCTGCCAAGTTTCGTGAGTAGCTCAATTTCTTCTGGGTGCATATATTTTTTTTGCGACAGATGGTATTTTGAAAGTGTCACTCAGAACAATGCCTGACTTATATTGTGGTACTGCTATGATTGCAATCGTTTTTAAACTCATTTTTTACTAACATTCATGTAATAAACTGTACTTAAAAGCTTAAGTCAAGTTTGGTTGTTGGGAGATGAGACTTGGCCACACCTTAGTTACAAGTGTTTATTTCCATGAAGGTGCAGTACACAGAGGAAAAATTGAAGAACAGATTTGCAAAAGTAGGCTTGTAATAAAGGATGCAAAACTTGTCATTTTTAAATTTTCACCTACTAAATGCAGTTATCGCTGCAACTGAAACATTTCAATAACAAGTAATCACATAACAGAAATATATTTGTAAATACTTTATTAATTCAACTCAATCTATCAATTTTATGTATTATTCGTCAAAAGTACATATATTATTTTCAAACTTCTACTAGCAGAATGAAAATTGAAAATTAAATTATCTCACTCAAAATTAATTTATTCACTGCAATCTTAATTTATACTCCAATCTCAAAATATAATGTAGTAAAATAAGTTTTGCAAACTAAGTTTAGAATGGTTCGCTACACTGTCATCCCTTTTCTGATAATCAATTTGTTTATAGTGTGTTGCTTTTATATGCCATCTATGATTGGTTTTATAGTTTTTCTTTTCTGTTTAAAAATAATTAGAAATATAGCAAGTGTTCTTTCAAAATATGACAAATAGTTTTTTCTGATCTTATAAGACATAAGTTGAATTACTTTCTCTTTCATAAAACTTGTCAGTTGTTGTGATGTTTCTGAAATAATTGTCAGGTGCTGTATTTCTGCAGTCAGACTATAAGTGTTTTTATATTTATTTCTAGTATGTGAAATTTTATGGAACTTATGCCTTCGGCTATGTGGTTGCTGTTCTGTTGGCCCTTTTTAGTGGACAAATGCATAGCATTGGAAAATCAGGTATTATATAGTAATGTTTTTGCTATTATTCTATGTAGTTGCATTCATATTTATTTATTCTGGATATTTTTTCTCTAGATGTTTTGCCATCATTTCATCAAGTTTTTGGGAACTACCCAACATTTGTCAGTTTAGTCATTGTGCCAAGTATATTTTATCACTTTATTTGGTATGAATTGCATTTTTACTCTTTTATATTTAATGAAATTTAATTCCAATTTATACTATAGTTAAATCTCATTATAACAAAAACCATTTGAATAACAATTTTGCTGTCTGAATGAATTTAAAAGTAGAACATTGATTGATTGTATTGAGAGAGTGACAATTCCAATGTTTGAAAATTAAAAGTTTATTACATAACAACAGAGGAAAAAAGGCTTCAAAATTCTTTTTCACTTTCTCCACTTGAACAAAGGTTACCTTATTGAGGGGCAAGCATGCGGGGGGGGGGGGGGGGGGACACCTGTTGGCCCGTGCCCAAACCTGAAGGTGTTCCAAGATTTTCAAAATGAGGCGAGTAATATATAGGGACATAGGGGGTAAATAATATGGACAAGGGCCGTAAAAGTCATTTGTGAAGAGCCCCAAAATTTCTATGCATTTCAAAATGCAGAAATATGAGGATTTTGCTTGTTCATTTCTCTCAACAAAGGGAGGTGAAATCCTTGCCTTCTAAATACAGGTCAAAAAACTAGGTTCACTCCTGAAATTGTAAATTTTGCTTCTGATCGACGACTGCACCCCTGATTATGAGCCTTCAATCATAGAACATTTTGGAGTTGAATATTTTCCCCAAAATTGTACTTCTGTTTGTCAACCACTTGATAAGTGTTATTAAAATGGTAAAAGGTAAATGTTATATACAACTCCTGTGAAATATTGAAATATACTTCAAATTGATCCGAAAGAAGTCATTAAAAGACTTTATTGGACAAACAATGAAAGTTATTGTTGGTGCTTTGGAACCATGTCACATAAATAATCTTAAGCAATGGCTGTATAAATACCTATTTGTTGAATGACAGTGGATAATACTGGACCATTTCATTGAAAATGGCTACTAAAGAATCAAGTCCTTGTTGCCAAAAGAGGCGATCATGTGTTTCTTTTTTGTAAAAAATCATGTTGTGCTAAGACGTCATGTTTCCAATCCTATTTGAGCCCTGCTCTTGAGTCTCTAGCAAGCATTATCTTGATTATGTACTGATAATTTTTTTCTTTCATTTTATTCACTGAATATTTTCAGTTAGAGAATAAATTAATAGTTTCTAATGTTTTTATATCTGCCCATATTTAAAAATGGCCTGTCTATGATCGCATTTTTTCTTTTTTGATAAAGGGTTTGTTTTTGCATTGACAATCTTTTAGAATTCCAAATTTCCACACAAATAATCATGTCTGGCAACGGAGCTTTTTTAAATAATAAATAAACCAACGTCGGTTTAAGTTTTCACATTTACTTTCATTTTTTATAGTTGCCTACATATGTATTAAAATTTTTAAATATTTACTTTTTTTTTTCGATGCTCATATCTGTACATTAAAAAATCTATCCAGTGAATTTTTTTTTTTTTTTTTGAGTATCATAGTCTTTTAATTTGTTGTTACTATTACTAATAGCAAATAGGTTATTTACTTTTTGCACTGTATACATACTGTTTTGAAAAGTGCCTAACAAAAGTACAAAAGTTATTATCATTTCTTTTTGTGACTGTGGTAGCCAGTTGCTACTATTCAGAAATCCCTTTGTAAAGCGTTACCAATGAGACAGTGACTTATTATTTCATTAACATTTGCGCTGCTCCCACTCTAGCTTCTTGGAGGGAGGGCCAAAAGCATATGTAAACAGAATCATTATTTGGCGAATCGCAGTATGTTTCTTTCTTTTTTTTTTTTTTTTTCAAATTTTCAAAGTGATTTGCAGAAAAAAGCTATTGGGATAGTCAGAGTTCAGATAGTTGGAGCTCCACTGTAATTGCTTTTGAAATTCTGAATTTTTTTCTTTTCTCTTTTCTTTTGGACTTTGTATGCTCATTGCTGTCATCAATGAAAATTTATCTTTCTATGCTTATTTCTCTCACATGTGAAAATTCACCATACTCAGGGTCCAATAGAGGTTGATTTTACTACCGCTTTTCAGTACTTTCACAAGAATTTTATTTTAAAATCGGTACTTTCACAAAAATCAAGTTATAAAATCAGCAGCTTCACAAAACTAACTTTGAAAATCGACACATTCTAGAAACAATATTTAAAAAACGAAAGTTTCACAAAAACCTGTGTTTTAAAATGGAAAACATGTTTTTTCTGTTTAAAACATAGTTTACTCATAAAATAAAATGCTAAGATGATTTATATGAACAATCACTTAGGCAACAACTTTTTCATAGTATTAAAATCAAGTTTCAGTTTTTCGCCAAATTGCTTTTAAGCAATCTTTTAGCATCAATTTTAGGGATGGTGATTTCCTGAATTGTACACAGTACAAAGCTTATTGAGCTGAGATATAATGATATTTTCCCTACCTCTTAGGTCCCCCCCCCCCCCCCGAAAAAAAGTTTGAAATATTAGTTAATGACATTTGCACTTTTCAAACTAACGTTTAAATTGCTCTAATTTTCTGAGACAAAAATTAGAATGTGCCTTTAAAAGATCACAAAATCAATGCTGATAAAAAAAAAAACTTTCACAAAAATAGAATATTGATACAATACTTTCACAAAAATAGGTAGTGAGAAAAAAATCCTGGATCTGCCCCTGATACTGTGCTCTTTGCTCTCATCTACCATTGCATTATATTTTATTATATTTATTCACTATATGTATTTTCAGGATTCCAGGTATTATGCCTTTCCTCCCTGCTCCAGACGAAGTGGTTCAGGCAGACAAAAGCCTAATGTCTACTTTTATATTGAGAACTTCCTTGTACCTCATTGCATGTGGACTTATAATTACAGTATATTCTATGCTGGAAGTATTATTTAAATGGACTTCCAGTTTTTGGATTTGGATTAGACACAGGTAAAATTATAAAATTAAAGCACCTAGAAGCCAAAGGATGTCAGTGTCAAAATTTAAAAGTTGGAAATAATTAGTGTAAATCTAGAAGGAACTATCTTCTGTTTGGGAACGAGAAATATTACTAGTAGCAGTTTCAGGTTCTGCTATACACCATGATTAAGAAAAGTTTTTCAATGACAGCATACCTAGAGGTTGATGTGTGTTTTATTCAAAACTTAAAAAAGTCCACTGTAATTCCTTTGCTTCTGACTACTTCAATTAAAAACTTTTAGGAGAACTTCTGATAGTTCTAAGTTGAATTTCTTTTCAGGGAACATTACAAAGCATAAATTTGACATTTATTTCTTTATTTTCAAACAATTCCACTAATAATCATAAATTATGAATTGTCATGCTGATAAAAGGGTCAGTGGCATGTCAGGGTTGAGGGCTGAGGGTCAGGGGTGATACAGGGGAGGGTCATTGGGAGTCATGACCCCCCACCCAAAAAAAAAAAACAGTTGGCATTTATACATCCTCATTATATTCAAACAATTCATGAATAAAATGTAAACAATTGCAGTAATCTTTTTAATTCATTAAACAATTTTTAAAGTAAACATTTAAAATATTACTTCTTTTCATCACTTATGAAACTACATTGTGCTTCTTATTGACTCCCAAGTAGTTTCAGAAATGTTTCGTGTCCAGAACCGTAGTTTCATTTGTAGATAAGAAGGGGGGGGGGCTGCCATCCCTCAGTATACCTCCCCCCCTACAATGGTAGTCTCAATCTGCCTCTGGTAAGGGTGATATTGTGAAGATATCCCCCTCTGAGCTTAGAAATTTCTTTTTTTTCTTTTTTTTTCTTTTTGACTACTTAAAAAAACCAAAACCAACTATATTTACCTTCAAATTTTTTACTAGCAATGCTACTTAAAACTTTGTTCAGTAACATTGCTTTAAGAATTTGCAACTCCATATTTTTTTGCCATTCCACTACTCATTCATTAGGGGGAAAAAAAAATATGCTTGCATATGTGTTAGGCCAATGTAAAGTATGTTCTACAATAATAATAAAGTTCTTTAGAATAAATTTATCACCAGTGACTAGCAATCCAACATTTTTTTCTGGAAATGTTTTAATTTTCTTCTTCTCTCTAGCTCATAATCTTCCTGAAATTGGGACATTTTGGCATTTTGAAGCCATATTAAGCTGTAAGTTACTGGCCATAAGTCAGAAACAAGGCAGAACAATATATGCTTGTATCCTAAAACTAATTAATTTAGAAAAACTCAGCAAAACTACCTGGAAGCAAGCTTGTTTTGTTAAAAAAGTAGGCCTATGATTACTAATTCATGCAATCATTAGGAAACCAATAAAAGTGCAATGAAATTGCTTAAAATTCGCAAAGAAATTTAATCATTACTGTTCATTATCAACTTAATCTCTTATATGTCTAAATATTCAATATTAAGAGAAGTTTCTAATTTGTTTATACTTATTACCTTTTATGTTTTTCTGGCAGAAATGTCTTGAATGCAACATTAGTGCCCCTGGAGCAAACTCTTAGGAAAGAAGTTAAGATGTCCAAAGTAGTCTTGTTTTATGGTGCATTATTGGCTTCCGTATCTGCATATTTTTCAAGCTCTGTTGCAATAATTATGGCTTTCATTTATTACTTCTTAGTGGTATGTATTGTAATTAAAAGATTATTATTCTCTTTTTATTTTATGTAATGTATAATTATTGAGATGTGAGATCTTCTTGTAAATATTTCAATGCTGTCTATTTAAGTGCTAAATTGTTCATTGGGAATTGTGATTCTTTTCCAATGTTATGTGTAAAATAACAATTCCTGTTTGATTGCATTTATATTATACTGATGACAATCATCTAGCATTTTAAGAAAATCCGCCAAAATATTAAAGCCTATGAAGTGAAAATGAGACTATACTCATCAGTGTTGGAAATTTCATAGAAATAGAGAAGCAAAACCACCAAATCTTTAAAAGTAAAAAATATTTTTTCAAATTGTCAACTAAACATAAAAGTAAATCTTGCCATCAACAAACTGCAAATGATGTTCTAGATGACACTCTAGAGACAACAAATGCTTATACTAAAGATGATAAATAATCATCAAAAAACAAAATAAACAAACACATAGATTTTATCCTTTACTAATTTCAGAGATAACAACTTAGCTGAACTAAGTCTTTTTACAATGAGCAAAGTATGAACACACATTTTAACTAAATGAAGGCAATCAAAAATGCAATTCCTTCTGATTGTCCGTTCTTGTGTCATCAACTTTCATTTGACTAAATACTTAAAAAGTAAAGTTGAAAAATTGTCCCTAAATCACTACCAACATTTCAATCAAGTGTTGTTAAGAGCACAACTGCATCAAGACTCTTCTCCACAATGTGTGGTTTCAAACAGTTGATGGAACTGTGCAGCAAAATCTGCATTATTTAGCTAACAATAAACTAATTATTTATTTATTTATTTATTTATTTATTTTTGAGAACTTGAATGAAATCATTCTTAGTGTTACAAATTCCTGTTTGATGGAGTGAGAAATAATTGTGCCTTTAAAATCCTTTTTTACTACGGCATAGTGGTCAGTTTTTTTTCTCAAAAAAAAAAAAAGGTAAGAAATTCAAGTTTGTTGCAAAAAATGTAAAGCAGAACTTTTCCTTGAACTCTCTTGCAAGATTTAATGAAAGGTAATTATGAAAACAGTCATTAAGAAGGATCCAAAACAAATGATGTTTTCAAGTCCATCATTTAATAGACCTGAATGGGCTAAATGGGGAAGGGAGGGGTGTTCTTTAACACATATCCTCTGGTGCTTTTGTCACATATAGATCTGCGTGTGTATATGTACAAAAGTATGTGTGTGCATTCGGGGGGTTTCATATTGAATAGGACAAAAAAAAAACAGCACAAATTTTGTAAATTTAATCGAAACAAATTGTTTCGGAAACTACAACCGTACAAGTTTTATCTAGCAAACACAAAAATCTTCTGGTTACGAAATTGCGTCTTCAAGTACTGTCAGAATGTTTTAACGCCTGCACAGGTTGAAAGGTGTCAGCTGGAATTGTGGATATTTCTGTAGATGAGCATGGGCCGATCGACATGGCCATACCTAATCATGCCGTTGTGTGACTCATGTGGAGGGTTCAGAACTTGCACATTGTATTAATCTTTAGGACTTCATTAAAACGATTCACATTGAATTGTTTCGAATATAATGTTTTTCAAATTTGGTTTTCGCTGATAGGATTTCATCCCCTGCTGCTAAGGCTTTGGTTCCACCCTAGCCTGGTTTTCTTATACAAGGAGCCCTTATCCTGAAACTGCTTCACCCACTGTTCAATGTTGTGACAATTTGGTCGTTCTTTACTAATTTTGTGTGAAAATATCTTTGAATGACGATCAACAGTGGTCCTCTTTGAAATCTGCAACAAAACATACGCCTGGATTTTGTTTACTTGGATATAGCCATTTTATTGAACAACATCTCCAGAAGCAATTTTGAAGCAGAAAGATTTTTCTCTGTTGCTGAATAGAAAATTGATATTTTTAGTTTTATAAGATCAAATACAGAATTTTTACTGGGCTATTCTTTTGTCCCACTTTTTATAAAACAACCTGTATGTATTGTATGTATGGAGTATATGTTTAAAAAAAATTAATAAAATAAAGTTATTAAACTGGGGGGAGGGGATTATCCATGCAAAAAATATGCATTCTAGTTCATTTAACCTGTAATTTATTATTTATACTTTTTTATTTCCAGTTAATGCTCCTTCATGCCAGGTGTAGGGCTGAAGAAGAAAGACGAGGGACCACATCTGCAACTTTGAGGTGGTATTTTCATTTTTCCTTGGTGCTCCTGTATGCATGCGTGGTCATGCTTGTTTCACCGGGATTCATAGCTTGGTTCAAGAACTTGGAATTTTCCCTTCGAGTTCCAAATGATCCGTATAATTATCCCTGCACCACGATCATTCTTTGTTCCTATATTATTTGGGCACTGCCTGCTCCGTGCATTAACAGGTATTTTCTTTTTCTTTTTTTTGGGGGGGGGGGGAGGATCGGGGAAGAAAATTATTTTTTTATTAATTGGTTGTAATATTTATTAAGCAATTGTTTGTTGCTTTAACTTTCATTGAAAGTGAGTTTCGATATTTTTGTGAATTTTATTTGTATGCCCTTATGAAAACATACATACAGACACATACAAAAATAAATAAAAAAATAGGAAACAGACAAGATACAAACACAATAAAAAAAAATCTTCAACCTAAAAATGCGCAAAAATCACTTGTTTAAAATAAAGTTACCTGTTGAATTAAAAGGTAACTTTTGAAGTACAACTACTTCAAGATTAGAATGTTGAAAAAATAAGTAAAGAAAACGAAAATAGAAGAACTAATCTGTACATTGAGCTTTTGTAAGAATAAAAATATACTATTACACTCAACTCTAACAGTGAACAAAGTTAATACAATGAGTTTTAGAACAATATTAGATGCATAAAGTAGTGATATAATGCAGAAATTCTGATTAATTTCAATCAGTATTCAGTAGCAAAAACTAATTTTAAACTAAACAAAAGGAATATGGTAGTTAATCTTCAAAGCAATATTTTGTTTAAGGTATTTTGATATGGACTTAAAAACTAAGTTTTAAACAAAATATAGAAATTTATAATAGCTAAGCAATTGAACGTATGATTTGCTTTAGGTCTTTTCATGTGGGCTACTTGAAATAAAATGTTCAATTTCTATGCAACTATAATAATCAACCCTGAATAGCCATAGTATGTACATTTAAAATATTTTAGAAGGAAACTATTGTTCCAATGTGTGTTTGCAGATGATAAGCATTTTAACTATTCTTTTACAAACACGTACGTACATAATTGTTAATGAGTGTAGGAAAAACAAGAGGAATGGGAGTTTTTCCAAAAAACATTTCAAAATTTTCCCATTTTTTTTTTAAAATTTTAAATTTCAACCAGCTAGCATTTTAAGCAATTGAATATTTATTTTTTGAAAAGTTAAATTAATTTAAAACTTTGTATCAGATTATTTATGTAAAAGTTTAAAAAATAATAATTATAACTTGTTCATTTAATTTTGATTTTTCTTTCTTTAAAGTATTTTTAATCAACAAAATCACTTTATGAAATTTTTTTAAGGAAATTCATTTATTGTTAAATGTTTCATTTTAAGAAGAGCAGATATCTGTTTGAATTTTCTCGTTTGATTTATGCATTATATATTTATAACTTACTTTCTCAAACATCAATTAAGTGAATTTAAGAGGCTGAAATTTAGTGTGATTTGTTTATTTATTTTAAATTTACTTAATTATTTATGCTTACTTTTCAGAGTCAAATATGAAATCACGTCACATCTAGTCCATTGCATTGCAGTTATAACATCTATATATTGCATCCTGTCCCTCTATAGACTGTTCTACATACTCTGCTCTGTCTTTGTAATTGTTTGGATTCAACAAACATATGCTTTTTATAGTAGCCCCTGGATCAAGTATGATTAATTAATTTGTTTCTGTTTTGTGTTAATGTTGTTATAAATTGTTCCATTGATTTTTCCGAGTGTCAAAATGTTTTTGAAGTAACATTTTTAAAAAATGATTTTTACGTGGAATATTTATTCTAGTCATTTAACACAAATGCTTTTAATGTCCATTATATATTAAATTGTAAGGTAACTGCTGTTTGTTAGGATGAAAATTATGCATGAAAAATAGTAATATTTTTATTTAATGAGTGTAATTTATTGGTTATCCAATAGTTTTATATAATATTAATTTTTAGTTGCCAAGTAGAAGTAGATTGATCTGTCTAATCTTGCAAGTTTGTTGTTTTCATTTCTTTCGTTGAAGTAAATATTTAGTGTTTTGAAATATTCTAAATGGATTCAACTTTCTCATGCTTAAAATTATTACTTTGTATTATTTTAAACAACTCTTTTATGATTTTTCTTTTCTTTCTTTCTTCTTTTTATTTATTTATTTTTCGTTTTTGAATAATTAACAAAAAGATGCCTCAGAGAAATTTTAAAAATTACTATTTACTATAAAGTTGCAACCAGAAGGGGGAAGTTGGGGTTACCCCTTCTTCAGAACCCTTGACCTCAAGTCTGCTGCAGTACTAGTGTGTGAATTGTGTGTACCTTCAAGGATTTTTATGAACGCAGCTCTTCCTTATAAATTGAATTTGTTTCTGAAAAATTAAAATTGTGCAATCACAGATTGCATTCGAATGTTGAAACACTGCTTTTTATTTGTTTATTCAATTATTAATTTGACATATTCTTTTCCTTTTATTTGGGCCTTTGTGTTCTATACTTCACTGCTCCATGTTTTTAAAAGTTATAGTTTTTCATAAATTTCATAATATGTTTCCAAACTTAAATATCATACAGAAAGAGAACTAATGAATCGAAATACTTTAAAAGCTATACCATCAAACATAAAGCAAATATTTGAAAAAAAAAATGCAGTAACAAATGTCCACAGTTGTAATATTAAGCAAAACAATGACTGTATTAATAAATTTTCATCTAGTGCAGAAAAATTTGCTCTTTCAATTACTATCAAAATTTTTAATGTGTGTATGTTTCATTGCCAAGCTCGTGACATATTTGCATTTTAAATTAATGTATTATATTAATTTAAGTCCTAGAAAGATGAGACTGAGCTAAAAGAAATCCTTGGAAATTTTAATATTTTTTGACACCTGAATCATTTACCTTTTTACTCTCTGCCATATTTGGACTACCAGCTTAACATACATACAATCTTGTATACATTTGTTCATTAAAGGATGGTTTTCGGGAAAGAGCAGAATGCCATGTTACTGAAAAAACATTGAGCAATCCTGATTCTGTAAAAAAAAAAAAAAAAAAATACATGTTGCAGCTCTAATTTTTAAATTCCATGAAAATTGTTTCGCTCAATAATCATCTATGTTTTACACCCACCAGCGCTTCCCAACCAATGGGTCGCAGCCCACAAGTGGGACGCGAACATCTTCTTAGGGCCGTGGACACAGGTCGAGAGTCTGAACCCAGTGGCGTAGCTAGACCCGACTTTCGGGGGGGTTACTTCTTTTATATATATATATATATATATATATATATATATATATATATATATATATATATAATATATATATATATATATATATATATATATATATATATATATATAATATATATATATATATATATAATATATATATATATATAATATATATATATAATATATATATATATATATATATATATATATATATATATATATATAATCGCTTGGAATTTTTTCCTTTTCTTCTTTTTTTTTCTTTCACTTCTCTCTTCTTTCTCTCTTTTTTTTGAGACTAACTTTTCGGGGGGGGTTTTGTCCCCAAAACCCCCCCCTTAGCTACGCCCCTGTCTGAACCAAGATAAATATTGGAGTATTAATTTCTGTTTTTTGCGAAAATTCACTTATTAGATATGCCCTCACTCAGAAACTCTCCTAGCTCATCGCCAATAAGAAACTTTAGGATTAAGATTTTTCATATTTCTTAGGAATTTTCCCCCATAATTAAATATGAAATCTAATGAATTAGAAACTTCTTGCCAAAGAAACTAGTATTAGCTTCAGGCTAAAAATGCTGCTCCTTTGCTGAACTGGCATGACTAACTAGTGAATTGAAGCACTTGAGAGGCGTTTCGACAGCCTACCTATTTGAAACTTTTCATTGCAGTTTTAAAAAAATTAATATAGAAATGCATTGAATGTTGCGAATTATTTGAGACTATCCAGTTTCATTCCAGATATCAACTCCCTCGTAGAGGAAAAACAACGCCAAAAAATCCCATGGAGCTTCAACTTTGATGACTTGTTTTTGAGTTTCCTTATAGCTGTGCCAGCTAAGTGAATGCAATAAAGTTATTTTCTTCTTTCTTAAATTGTTCTTGTACAGCCTATTTATTTATGTGGTGCAACATAAGGGGAGAAGGTTAAGGACAGTTATGAACACATGCCCCCCCCCCCTCTTCATAAAGTAAACTTTGGCTGTGCAAGCATTGTATAGTAGTTAGTGGACCTCAATCGTGTTTTCTACTAAACTAGTGGGCCGCACAATCAAAAAGGTTGGGAACCGCTGTTTTAGGCTGATGATCTTTTATCAAAGTTTTTCAGCACAATGTCCACTTCCTAAATTGTTTTTGTGAATTTTTTTAATCATATATCTAATTTAAGCAATTCTCATTAGTATTTAGAACTTTTCATTCATTTTCCTTTTTTTTTTTTTCCCTTGGCTATTATATTCCTTTATGTAATACTATACTATATGATTTATCAACAAGTGCTAAATGAAATTTCTTTAAATGACACATCAACTGAAAATCAAAAATCTTAGCAAATTAAACTTTCAAGGAAAAAAAAATTGTTTTTGAAATCTTATTTTTTGAAATCTTTTTTGTTAATAAAATAACAATAAATATTTTTTGATCAATTTTTAAAATTTAATTCTGTTTATTAGTAACTACATTGGTGCTTTTTGTTAAGTCACATTTTAAGTATAAGAAGCAGTTTTGTATAACTATAGCAATTTAAAAAATCAGTTTAAGTATTATTTCTAAAATATTGAGTATTTGTTATTTTCCATGTTGTTTTTATTTTGTTTAGAGACAGTTTAAAATTCACTTTGAACCATCATATGTTACATATTATTAAATCATTTTAGCATTTTTAATATACTTTCATTAGCATTTAGTTCATTTGATTTATTTATTTATTTATTTATTTTTGGTAGCAGGATTTTGTGAACAATCAACTACCAAGGGTACAGGTACAGAACCACCGTTTTGCACTCATGTGCCACATTAAATTTCGCAATTGGTTCAAAGGATGTAGGAAGGAAATCTAAATTTTATTGTTATTTATTTATCATGCTATTTCAATTTTAAATGACTGGTAAATAAAGATCAAGATTAGGAAATATTTCTTGTTATCAGTTACAAATTGAATTTTTTTTTTTTTTTTTTTTACTACTACTTCTTTCCAAGTCCAAAACCATCACTGGTTTTGTAACCTAGAAAAAAAAACTTTACAGCAAATTAGCTTTCAAATTGCTGCTGAAACTTAAAATTTATCAGTTTAATTAAAGGTCAATTTAACTAGTAATGACTTTAACAATAATTGTATTATCAAGTGTTAATCATGAAAACGGTAAATTATTCTATTTTTAAAAGAAATTTAAAATTTAAGAAAAATTATTTTATTTTTAAAAGAAATTTAAAATTTAAGAGTAACTTAAAATGTTATTCACACTTTAATTCACAATTTCCTCATTCGTAACTTATTCCAAAAATAAATGAATTAGTAAATAAATAATAAATAAATAAATTCATTGCAAATGCTGTAAATTTAGTTCAGACAGTCAGGCTATACTACTTATGGTAGTTATGTTGTTGGGTAAAATTTCTGAAGATGGAAGGGACTAAAATGATAACACAGTTGGGTTTAGGGAGAGTGAGGATTAGGTGACCCATTATGCTAATATTTTTAGTTGCCACTTTTTTTTATTCAGTTGCTGTGTGGCTGGTGGGGTCTGCTAATCTTGATCTTTATACTGGTAAAGCTACTTAAAAAATTCAAGAAGCAGCAGATTCCCCATTTGTTGTGCCTACTGTTTGTTAATATTTTTAAGCTTTCATTATGCATTGTTTGTTATCTTTGACTTTTTGTTATATCTCTGTTTTTAATCAAATTTATTTATATTTTTATATGCTGTGTTTTAGTTCTGAAAGTTGTTTTATGAAGATGACACTTCTTAAATTCCAAATATGTTTTTAATGTTGTTGTAATCACTATCTGTTAATAAAGTGTACTGTTTTCTTTTTTAACATGTGCTTGATTTATTAGAACTTAATTAAATTTTCTGAAATCTGCAAATTAAGTGTCTTTTATCTTAAAGGCTAGGATAACGTATAAAAGCTCAATTCAAGCCAAACTAGTAGTAAAGCAGATTAAAATTTATCTACATTAGAGTTGCAGAAATTCAAGGTAATTGGGACTTGCACCACCTTGAATTACTGAAAATTTGGATTTCCCAAATAATTATTTCAGACAACATAAGGACATGCACCTTTTACTTCCTTACACAATGAAAAGAAAATATTGTCTTAATGAAAAATTTATCACTAAAATTTCGACATGAATTTCAGTTTTAACTATCCTTAAATGAAATTTGGTTTTTTTTTTTTTTTTTTTTTTTTTTTTAATGCCTGAATCTGAATGTATTTATGTGTGTTAACTTGCAGTCAACCAAAAAATGCATTTTGATTGTCCTCAAATCCATTTTGATGAGTTTTGTCACGGCATCTCTAGCTATGTGTGTGTGCATGTATGTATGAGGGTAACATAAAAATAGTTTCTCCTAGAAGGTTTATATTTTGTGTACGCGATTCGTACGGTGTCACAAATTGTGAACGTCACTTTTTGATTGAAATTGTACGTTCCGAATGGGCTCTTTTTTTTTTCTTGTAGAAAAACAATGTTCATCTTAAATTGCTTTTTGTGTATCAAGGTACTATTTCCTAGGCGCTCCAGTAGGCAATGAATATTCTGTGCCACTTGGTGAGGGCTGTTGAAACCAACTTTTCAGTACCTTTTTATTACTTTATTGTGAGTAATTATGAAAGTTTTACAATAGAAAAACAGTTTGATTTTAAATGCCAACCATTTTGCAGCTGTTAAAAATTTACTTTTAAAATATAAACAAAGCACCTCAAATGAAGCGGAACCTCTAACTTTTGAGACTCAGTTCTTCGAGATTTTACTGTATTTAAATTGATGTTCAAGAATTTATGAGTGTGATTGATGAGATTTTTACATATGCATATAATCTATATTAATTGTTCTAAACATAAATTTCTGGGAGAGTAACAAACCAAATTTATTTGTGAGGTAGTCGGCAAATAAATGAAGAATTAAAAATCTTTAATAATTCCCCCCCCCCTTTGATTAATACTTGAGATGCTTTATATGATTAAATTAACTTCATACCCAAGAAAATGTCAGGAGTAATTTAATTCTGCCAAACCAATATTGCTTTCATAATCAGCAGTAGTGATTAAGTATTCAGTTTAAGAAGTATCACTGCAAATTGTACATAGGAATTACACATTTTGTGAGGAATATTCAACATTTATACTTTTTCCACCTCACCCCGCCTCTTAACTTGTAGCCTTAGGTTGTCAACATGAACTTTATGTTGCACTTCCCAATCTGTTTCTGTTATATCATGAAATTCATGCATTATTGAGACAACCTTACTTTTAGCACCTTCTGTTTAAAACTGTGACTGACAAACTTAACTAGTGGTTCTGAAGAAAACTCTAGAGAGATTCCTGAGTTTATTGTATGCCTTATAAGTTTTTAAAATATTTTGTGCATTATGATCAAATATGGTGTTAACAATAACAAAATTGTAAAAATTTTATGTTAAATGTAGGAAAGAAGACAACAGAAAAAAATAATACAAGCATACTTGCCAACTCAACTGGTTTTCCTTAGCTTCCTGGATTTTGAGTATTTCTCTCAATTTCCCACTTTTCATTAATTTTTGAGAAATATCCTTTATTTAAGGAATTTTCTGAAAAAATCCTGCAAAACTGTTAATTAAGATTGTCTAAAGCAGTGGTGCTCAACCTTTTTCTGCCCGAAAACCGAACCTCATATTAAAAGCATTCTCATGGGCCTGAACACATATCGTCGCTTCAGAGCAACACTAAGACATCTAGCCCCAGAAATAACACTAAGATATCGTAATGTTGCTCTGAGGTTCAGATATAAAATTTTAAAAAGTGTCATTATTTTTTAAGTAACATGAGAAGCTGTGGGGGGGGGGGGGGCAAAGGAAATAAAACTGCAAACCAATAATAGTTGTTACTCTTACTTGATGTAAGTAGTAGACTTATTCTTATAAATGTATGCTTTTCAGAAACCGATTTCTGAATACATGGCTCCAAATTTGTGACATTGTCACTAGTTGTCCTTTTTGATTTGTAATATGGAACAAAACAACGGGTCACACGGGTCAGTTTCGTAAGCCAAATGTGGCCCGCGAGCCATAGGTTGAGCACCACTGGTCTAGAGGTATGTACTCCATAGTTTAAAAGCTTCCTGTTAAAATTCAAACTTTAGTACATTGAAATGTAGCAACATTATCAATGCTTATTAAGTTTGTTCAAAACTAGGTTTTAACTGTATATTGAGCATTAACTTAATTTTTATTCTTCTGTTTCATGTTTCAATTAATTTTTTTTATGTGAATATGAAGTAAAGAACTTCCATATGATTGTACCTAGAGGGATAGTAAAAAATCTACTGGATTTTTTATTTGGCAGGTTGGCAGGTGTGTGCAACCATATAAATCCACATAATTGCCCCCATCCCCTCCATTTTTAAACACAAATAAATAAATTGTCATCTTTTGAAAAATAAGACTTATTATTTTATTTAAAATTTTTATTTCCAAACAACTCATTTCTGATCTGGAATGTCAAACAGGTTACAAACATTATTTACAATATCAGAAGAAAATGAGTTCTCCTTTCAAAATAAAGGTGGTACAAACTCTTTTTGGCTTGTAAAGAAGTTTCCATAGGAAACTGAATGATTTTCAACTGGCGACTGGAACAAAAAATGTTTACATCATTGCACCATTCATATAAATAATTCATAAATATCATAACTAAACAACTAATATCTTTTTCCAATGGCAAACAACAATTCTTTCTTAATGTTTTTTTTTTTTTTTTTAGATATTAATTTTATAGCACAAGCAGTTGAACGTGGTTAAAGCAAGCACATCTAAAAAACCAAAATTAGCTCATTCTTTATTACATTGGAATTCTTTTGTGAGGTTTTAAACAAACAGTATTTTGGGGACAAAGTTTGAAATTTTTTGATTTGCTTCCCTTGTTTCTCTTTCTAAACATATCGCTCGTTTGAAAGAAGAGGACCACAATATGAAATTTTAATTTTTCTTCTTTTTTTTCGCTTAAATGCCTTCAAAGGACGTTATCTTCTTTGGGAAATAATGACAAATTTTTTGTTCTAATATTAACCACTGGAGAGCACAGCAAACTTATTTTTCTGAATGCAAATTGCCTGAAGAGTTCAACTTCAAACGCTTCTCCTGTAAAATTTCCTTTCTGGGTATTGTGGCATTCTTCTTCCAAATGATCGATATATGAGGCAGTGGAAAGCAGAGGGATGTAAGTGGCAAAATTAAAAAATTGAAGATAACCAGTGTAAATAGAAGGTGAATACCTCCTTGGTCTTGGGGCAAGATATAGTACTAGTAGCCCTGGTAGGTGCTGTTATACAGCATGATTTAGAAAAACTTTTCAATAAAAGCCTACCCAGGACCTTATCTTTAAATGTGTTTAGTTTTACTCAAAACTTGAAAATGTCCACTTACATCCCTTAACCAGTCACTGCCTCATATGAAATTTTTATCTATAAAGTACTCGGAAATCAAAGACATAACACATGCTTCAATAACTTTAAAGCTTGACTTGTTAAAATGTAACCAACATAGCAGATAATTTTAAATCAGTGTTTTGTCAGAATTTAGAGATCTATTTATGCTAACATGCTATAGAAGAAAACAATTATTTTTCTAGCTGAATATATGCACTATGTTGCAGTATAGTGTGTTCTCACTTTTCTTATCAACAATAGAGTTTTTTAATTCTGTTCCCCATTTATCACAACAAACATAAATCTGAAGCACTTAACAATTTTCTTGTTGTGGACAATCATGTGAATAACAACATATATAAATATGATATGAAGTTTCATATTAACTGTTTTAAATTTTTCATTGCTAAATGTGGCAAACAGTTTATTATATGGCAGAAAAAAATTCATATGATGTATATTTAATTTTGAGTGATGCAGCTCTCAAAGAATGTTTTAGATTGAACATCCATATAAAATTGCTGCCAATTAATAAACATAATACTTTATACTCAATATCATGTCTTCAAGATTGAATGATACACATTGAAATAAAATATTGTCAGAATTTTTGAGTTGTAATTAAAAAATAACAAACTATCATCAGTCTTGCTTAATATGAGCTAACTTACCGCAAATTTCTGTTAACAGGATTGGTTTAATTTGTTATTTTCCAAGTAACATACTTAGCAAAATAAAAAGGAAGTTCTACTTTCCTTAGAGTTCATACTTACAAAGTCAAACTATTTAATACTTATTTTTGCACCAATTTTACAACAGTGAATAATTAAAATTATTCAAGATCGTTCGCCTGTTATAAATTCTAATTTGGACTTTAACAGTTTTTGAAAAAACCACGAATATCGAACATTCTGATAATTACAAGAAACTGATGAATGATACTCCAAAATATTTCCTGTCTTGGTAATGCCTGCATTGAGGTTTCCATTCTTCTCTTCGTTTTTCTTTCCCAAATATGTTATATAGAAACAAAGTTAATGAGAACGAAAATTATGAGATTTTGTGTCCCAAAGAGGCCTTCAACTTGTGGTGGAACCGCATTTATTTCCATCTCCAGGCATGCACCTGCCTCTGTCGTCCATGAATATAGTGTTCTTTGGGCAACTGTGGATGAAACCGTCGAATTCGTCACTGTCCTCTGCTGGGACACAAACCAGAAATTTGGCACATTCTTTTGGATGGGGGTACACACCCCTCCTGAGGCATGTAATGCTCCCATCTGGTAGCAAGGCCAGAGCTGGCTCTCTGGGCTCCAGCTGGTACGGTGAGTATCTTCTAGTTGTTGCTGGGACAGCTGGCCTACCAGTAGGCAGAACAATCTAGCAGAAATTAAGAAGGTCAGTAATATCAATTTTCCATTAAAATTATTTAGCAAATTTTATTGTTGCATTTCAGTTTTACTGCTATGTCTTATTAATTATGCATGCAAATTCTAGTTTTTTCGAGAATTTCCCGGATCTTGAGCCTTTTTCTCGATTTTCATTAAAAATCCTCCAGTTTCTACATACATTGGGGGGGAATTCCCCTTAATTACGAAATTCTGTAAAAGAGAAAAAACACTTTAAATTCTCCCTATTTTTGCAAAGATCCCTCATTTCATCGCATTAAGAATGGATATTCTCCATAGTTTTGATACTCTAGAACGTTTTCTCATTTGACATAAAATGTATGCATTTTAGCAATTTTAGTAGCTCTTTTAGTACTCAGTTCTGATTTTTTACGCATTTCGAAATCCGGTTGCATCTGCTTCAGTTAACACTTGCTCCTTTTTGTCTACTATGCGATTCTATTGCTTAGATGCTTAGGGACCGTCCATTAATTACGTACGGGTACCGAGGGGGAGGGGGGTTGGGAAAATCTCTACATACCCTTATTTGGGGAGGGGGGGGCAAATTCATTCAAACGTAATATTTTTCGAATCGATATTTTATAATAGTGGTTTGGCAAGGCTCGTATTTCATTTGCGTCCTGAAGGTAAAAAGCATATTGGGATGAGCTGTGTTTTAATTGTTTTACAAAGAATAAATAGTATAAATGTAATAAAAGAATTGCACTATGTATGTATGGCATGTTTATTTTAAATTATTATCGCTTCATATACAAAAAAATGTTGAAAAAACATTCGGTCTAGATTTTAACTTTTTAGTAAATATTTCTTTACACGTAAAGATTTTTAACATAATTTAATGGTGAATTTTTTTGCGATTCCAGTGAGAGAGAGATGTAAGATTCGTATACATTAGACAAAAGAACTGCATTGAGATGTTTGTTTGTGCTATGCGTAGCGTATTTAATGACGCTGCACGTAACAGCACTTAAAGCATTATATAACGCGGACTAACCAGGCCGTCACCTAGAGCGATATAATAACATAACTTTCCTGTTGAAAAATAAAAATCTTTGATTCACGTCAAACTGGGAGTTTTAGTGTAGCTGATCCTTTTTCTAACATTTTGAAAAATGAAATAGAATCTTACGTAAGAATGTGGGGGGGGGGGTGAAAATCTTACGTATTCTTACATGGAGGGAGGGGGTCAAAAGTTGCCAAAATCATCCTTACGTAATTAATGAATGGTCCCTTAGACATTCAATAACTTTATAGTGATGATTATTGTCAGCCCTTCCTATTGTTTTTTTTCTGTTGAGGACTCTAACAGTTATCCTTCTTTTCCCCTGCTCATTTGAAAATTTCTATGTAGTAGTTTGTGGTAGAAACGCCGCATCGGTACAGTCTCCGCTCCCCCAAAAAGTGTGCCAAAAAATAAATAAATGCTCAGAAACGTCGCGATTAAAAATGATTATTAGCTCAACCATAGTACATACATCAGGGTAGCAAATACACCTAAAAATCATTAAAGGGGAAGATTAGATTGAATGTCTGTATATTCTCACGCTGGCTCGATCACTTGCCCATAAAAGGAAAGACAAAAAATGGGAAAAACGGAAACCCCCATTTGAATCGATTCTCGAATTTTGTAGGAAAATTGGAAACGTTTTACCACGGTTTCTTTTGCAAATCAACTCCTTAAACGAAAGAAAATAAAATATCATAAACATGTTTACGATCCAGAAAATGGTTCGTTTTATCAATCGCGATTTTTCGTTTTGCGAAACGAAAGGGTTCGTTTTTGCGAATACGATTTCTATTAGCTTGGTTTTATTCTGAATTATTAATAAAATACTGGTTTTTAAATGTGTAGTTCCATATTACATTATTTTCTTAAAAACTTTCCAATTTACTCGCAATCATCTAAGCGCAAAAAGGGAATTTTCCGTATTTTTCGAACCGCGACTTTTTACTGTAATTAAAGTTTTTAATTAACAGTTAGATAGTATACAATTAAATCTGAATGTGTCAGTCCCAATTTCTGTATTTCTGTATTGTTTAATTAAAAGAATTAGGCGGCTAAAATCGGGGCGATAAAAAAAAAAAAAAACGGTGGGAAGGCTGCACTTCCGAAAAAGTAACTTTCAAACACGTAAACGCCAACGCATTTCTTCCGGAAATTACTGTAGTTGTATTCGAGTTTATTTAAGCAAGTTAGTTTTTTAACCAATCTTACGAAAGACTTGATGAAGATTTTAAGGAAATCAATTTTAGGTAATAAATAATGGAAACATGTTATATATTTATTTATTCTATTTATATAATATGACATATGGGATTCGAGTGTATTTTGAAGTAACTAACAAGCATGAAAAATGACATAGCGGTCTGTCGCAATCATCTGCTGGATTTAATTTTCTTGGAATATTGACAGGTAGGAAATAGTGTATTAATAAAGGAGTTGGATTCATGAAAATTTTCAAATTTGACGGATTTACTTGCTTTAAAGTGTGTTAAAGCCATTTTTAACAGACTTCAAAAAGGAGGCGGTTATCAGTACCTACCGGTTTTTTTTTTTTTTTTTTTTTTTGTCCACTCACAGCGTCTTACCTAGTGAACCGATTTTGATGATTGTTTTTTTAATGGATAGGGGATGGCTCAACTTAGGTCCCATTACTTTGTTTGACCATATTTGTTCTTGAGAAAAAAAGTTATGGGCAAAAAACAGTGAATTTCATGCAATTTCCCTATTAAATGATTAAATACAAAACCCATTGTTACAAAAGTTAGGTGACATACAACAGTAACATTAATAGTAATTATGGTGATAATTTTGAATGAAGGCTTCTCTGAAGCAAGCATCAAGTTTCTTCAGTGTCATTGCTTTATAGTGGAGGTAAACCTATCTATATAGCGGTTCTAGGTAAACCTAGCCTGTAAGCGAGATAATGCAGTGATTAAAATCTGCTTAGCCTTCACAATACTACCAGGTTAGGTTTGCCTCAACTATAGTAGTATTTTTATAGTTATCTATGCTAATAACCGATGATCTCCGCTAAGTAAGGAGATACAGGTCAGAAGCAACTTGCATGCTGTGAAACGTAAATTAATTTGGGAAAAGGTTAATTTTTAAATGGTTTTATTAAACTAACATATAAATGAATTCCAGAAAGGAACAAAGATAAATTTTTAGTGATAATCGCTTAAAGTTTAAAGAGTGTTTATAGTTTTTTTTTTTTTTTTTTTTAGTATGGAGCATTTTTATAAAAAGAAATAAGTTGAAGTTTCGTGATATGATAACTTCTTATTATTTCTGAAATATATTTACACTAAAAAGTATGAAATAAAATAAAACCGACTTCAAAATTGCCCTAAAAAGTGAAAAATAATTTTATTCTTTAAACACTATCAATTATACTTTTAAACATAATTTTTGAAGTTGGTGCAAAAACGATAGATAAAGTCATTCACAGCCATATATAACTCAATTACAACTATAAATTTAACCAAGCCCAGTTTCTTCACTCCACATATATTATGCATTGATGACGGCATATTTGAGGAACAGTGTAAATATTTCGTTCCTAACTTAGGATGATTTTCTTAAAAACTATGAAGAAAGTATGGTTACACTGGATTCTGCTTTTTGTTTCTGCGCCAAATTCAAAAATTATGTTTAAAAGAATTATTGTTAGTGTTTAAAGAATAAAATTTTTTTTCACTTTTTAGAGCAATTTTGAAGTCGGTTATATTTTTTTTCCAAAATTTTTTATTGTAAGACAACTTTTGAATAACTGTTAGATATATTTCAGCCTTGCAATTTCAGTCAGAGATGAACAAACCCTTTGAGCTGTAAATAAGTAATGATAATTTAGGAGAAATTAGTGATTTTCAAACTTTAATTACTCCAGCCCATGATGTCCCCGGGGACTGATTTTTTGTATATAGCCTCAATGACCCCTCAAGAATATTTATACAAAAAATCATTAACAAAGATCTCCGGGGAGCTGTTACAGACCCCCGGGAAGGTATGATTTGGGGGATAGAAACGAGGGCAGAGGGGGAGGGGGTTCAAAAGGCACATCAGTAGGGCACAAGGAATGTGTGTGCGAAATTTCAGCTCGATCCTTCTTTTCGTCTGGGTTGTAGTCCTGTCAAAGAACATAAAAAGATTTTTGAATAGCGATTTTCTAACTTAAATACCTCCTCCCTCTGATGGTCCTGGGGATTGTATTTTGGTATACTTTATCAGGGGTCCCAAGAAATGGAGTATACCAAAAATCAACTCCGGGGGGGTCTTCATTGGGATAAGATAGAAAGGGGTGAAAAGCCCAACTTGTTCTGTCGTGTAAACTGTCCTTAGTGGCGTGTTTAATTTCTTTCGTCTTTCTTGGAGGTGGATATTTGGCTTTTTGGTGGCTAACATTTGGTTTTCTTGACGGCCGGGACGCACCTGCGTCCCGTGATAAGGAAGTATTTTCAAACTGAATGAAACTGAAAATTTACATTAAAAAAGAAACTAAGAAAAAATATATCATATCACTTACCGTCAGTTGAATGATGAGAAAGAGTTGTGCAAATTACATTAAAAATACAAAATTAATTCTAACAACTATCATTAAGAGCAAGAAAAATGTGTTGTACTGTTAGTGCTACATAATTAAACACAAATTGTAAGTAATAGAGGGACGTCTTGTTGGGGGAAGTCGATAAGTATTATAACCCCCAATATTTGGTGTTGACAGTTAGGAGAAAAAGGAGTTTGTTTACTTAGTTTCTCAGAAGCGCATTTCTGTTTTCGCTGACTATCCCAACAGTCAGAGAAAAAACTCTTTCCGATGTGGGACAGAAGTTGTCATTACTGTCAAATACTTGAACGCAACTATTACCAGTTCTGAATTTTTAAAGTTATTATTTCCACCGTAGTAATGTATAGGATTTTCCTTCAGTTTAGGAAGTTATTTAGCCTTGAAAAAGACTGCAAGTTCTGGCACCAGACTACCTGTCTCGAGTTCTTCCAATAGCTGGGACTTCTTCCTCACACTCCAGTTATCTTTTAAAATTTTGAAGTAATCTCCCGAAAAATCACCTTCTACCCAGAGATAAATTAATCTTATAAAATAGGTGCAAGTAAATGAATATTTTTGAGGAATTCCATAAGTAAACTTACCTTGCTAGCAAATCTTATCATAATTTTCACATCAAGTACAAAAACATCAACATCGAAAAAACATCTAACCCAAAACACCGATGTTCCAAAAACATCGAAAGTAAAACATTGATGTTAAAAACATCCATGTTATAACAAAAACATCGATGTTTACAAAACATCGACATCGATGTCGCACCCCTATAGTATTTACATGCACTATGACATTAAATGATCATTGTATCTGGGCACTGCCGAAGTAAAAATCCAAAAAAATATTACTTTTGTGACAAACAGATTGATAAACAGGAATGTATATTGTACAGAATGGTAATGACTTTCTTCACACATCTCTTCGTCTAATTTTCAATTAAGAATAGTGTTTTCTGAAGGAAGGGGATAGAAGAACCACTTTTTGCTTTCCAAAAATTGGGATAAGTCCACCCGGAAAGTTTTTTATTTTTTTTTTTAATTTATTTGGGTTGAGCCTCCTAGTGTTTCTAGAAAACAACAGTTGTAAAAATTTCCCCGCCAGGAAAACCATAAATTCTTCCTCGCAAAAATGATCACATTCATTCTAAACTACAAAACCCCCCAGCCTTAAAAAGTCATGCTACCTAGTTTACCCGCTAAGTATCTGCCAAACTACCATTCTCCCTGCTTTCCTCTTTCATCATACTTACTTCCATTAAAACCTTCACCAACAACCCCAATTCCGCACCAGTATGGGTAGATCCTTTAAAATGTTTTCAATTCTGTTTGGTGGCAAGCTTTGCAAAGAGAGGTGGTTGCTTGGCTTCCCGCCAAAATGATTCAAAACAATTTAAAGGATCTATCCTTGCTGGTGAGGAGTTGGTGATGGGGATAAGCTCCAGCGGTTCAGGTGTATCTATCTCAAGAGAATAAGTCTTAAATGATTTTTTACGGAGGTAATAAAACTATTCAAAGCTATCCTTCAGTAAAATATTTGTTGACTCTAAAACCATTTCATAAACATGGTTGAACTCAGTCAGAATATAATTTTCATTAAATTGAAGACTTTGTTGCATCTATTCTTTAGTAAAAATAAGCAAGTAGACACCGTTTTTGGGCTTTCTCCCTATCGAGTGTCAACACCTCAATTATTACTATTATAACTATAATAATATTATTGAATAAATGAAAATGCAAGAATAATGATTATACTAATTTTATGCAAAAGAAATACGTTAATTTGTTTTAAAAGAAAAATGACAAAAATTGTCTTTTCAAAATAGGAAAAGTGATATGTGTAAAAAGTCATACTTATTTAATCATAATGACATAAAACAAAGCATATTAATCATACTTGATTCAACTTACCAACTCTTTAGGGCCTGTGGGAGTGCGATACCTTTCTGTTGTTGTTCTGGGTGTAGTTCGGATAGCAGGCCTCGCTCTGCGAGTTGAAGGTTTCACTGTAGGTAATTCTTTTGTTGTTGGTTCATCTAAGACATTAGGCCTAACTAAACGTCTCACCCCAACAGTTTGTGCTAATACGTAATTACTATTTCTTCGGTTTTGTGGTTTTTCGTTCTCTGATTTTGTCCCAATAAGCAATGTTCCTGGAGGATTCCTTCTTTTGCCTTCTCCAGGAATCGGCCTCAACCGGACTACGACCCTGCGACTTGCTGGTGTAACTTTGGGTTTCGAAGTTGTCGTTGAAGAAATAGGTTCTTCTATTTCTTCTTCAAATACGTCCATTTCTGTAGTGGATGTTTTATGTTTATTTCGACTTGGCGTTTGGTATACAAATGGAAAATCAAATCCATCGTTGACATCCTCTTTAGCTGATGACGTAGCTGTAACTTCCTCGTCTTCTAAATCTTCGTGGTTCACCACTTCAGCTTCTGGTGCTGGAACGTGATATTGCGGGCCTCTTGGCCTAACAGTAGATTGAACGCTGTCAGTTTTCCCATTCCTATCCGGTTTTGCGTACTGGTTAAACACATCAGTCGGAGTATTTGATGTTGTAGTTTTGGGTCTTAGTCGATTCGGTGATCTGTATTGCGGAAACGCTGGGCTCAATGTGGAAGTAGCTTCGTTTGATTCTCTTCCATGCAGTTTATCATGTATTTGATTTACTCCAAGTTGTTGAAGCAGTGTAAGCAATTCCATTAAGCTTTGCCCATTCATGTTAATTGAGTTTAAAGGTGCTTTCAATGCATCCAGATCATCTTGAATGTCCTTGGGTATTGGCTTCTCTGTTGTTGTCGTCGTCGTCGTGGTAGTTGTAGTAGTTTTCCTGGAGCGAGGTCTCGGTTTAGGTTTGGGAGTGGTGCTTGTTGTTGTTATCTTTTTGACTCTGCAGACAACATTTGAGGCATAATCACAAGAATCCCTCAACTTATTGAAATACAACCCCGAAGGACAAGTGAAGGAATGAGCCACTAACCCCAGGTTAGACGGCCCACTGTCAAGACACCAAAAGTACTTTTTGCAATCAGATGGATGATTGAAGAAACCTTCATCTTCGCATTCAAAAGCTGGCCCAGGATCCGGTGTTGTAAATGGAGGTGGAGTAGTTGGTTTGGCTGGTTTTGAAGTTGTTTTTGCTATTTGCTGACGTCTGCTGGCTCTTGGAGTGGTACGCTTCGGTGCTGGAGTTGTAGTAGTTTTTTCTTCTTTTAATAACTTAGTCCCTTCCTGTAGTGCTGTTTTAAGAGTATTTATCAGAGGACTCTGTTCGCCATAGCATTTTCCTCGGAAGTCGTCATTGTCTAAAGTCCAAACCATACCTCCTCCAAGGCCTTCTTTTACTATGAATTTCACCTATCGCGGAAAAAGTATAGCTTTTAATTCAAAGATAAAAGTAAAACGAATTATACCACTAAATTTGAGCGAAATATTTTCCTCGCACATTTTACACAAAGCTGATTAAATTATTATGCACAATACTGTTTGAATTATTATGCACAAAATTGTTTTAATTAACATTCAATTTTTATTCATTATTTTAATCAAACAAGCGTTTTCAATCCAAAAGTATTTTTATGGATACTTTACTTCCTTTTGGAAAGATTTCGTTCGCGTCACACCAAGGCTACAATAGTTCTACATAGTTACATGCTCGAAAAGACGTTTACTTAGGGTTGCGAAATTATCACAATTCAAATATTAACTTACTTAATTGCTGAGTTTTTGCATGATTCTTACACACTATATGCAACTGGAATTTTTCCCTAAACTCTGACTAAGTACCATTCTTGACCGTTCTTATCAATCAATTCATTATTACCTTGCTAGAAATGTCCCCGATGCTTATTAATTTCAATACGTTCTTGCCATCCGTCTTCTTTCTCGGTGAACTTTTACAGATTAGACGATTTCAAAACAATTTATGTATGAATAAGAAGTTTTGAAGTGGATAATGGGACTTCTCCACTTTTTAAAGAAAGTTCTCTGGGTAAGAGTGATATTTAATGGTGAAATGAGTGATGTTTAATAAAAGTTAGCAATAAAAAAAAACGAGGGTGTGTTAGAGAGCGACAATTCTTGAGTGTATGAAAAAAAAGCAAAACATATTGATAAGTCTTGAAAGATTAGCAAGATTTAATTTACGCTAATGCTTAACTTCGGGTACGTTGTTTTGTTGAGCAAGTGCAATATTGTTTTTGATATTTTTCATATTTTATAGAAAATGTCAAAATTTTGTTTCTGGACGTGCGTGTATCCATCATTGGGAGACAATGCAAACCTGCTTGCGGCTCAAAGAAAGCTTATAACTGAGGATGAGCTGAAGATTTCTTGCGCAAGTTTTATAACTAATCAAAAACTTGCTAAATGACAACGTGTCAAAGTGGTCTTTTCCCTAGTATGTAAAGCAACCAAGATTTCAAAAAATGTGAATCACGCAGGAATCAGGGATGGATCGCAACCCCAACAGACTGACAGAGGATTTAAAAGCCTCAAAGAGCACTTTGGAGAGACCATGCTCTTATAGAGACCTCCCATAGACACATCTTTACCCCCTTATTCTACTGATTTCAACTCTTAGGCTCATTTTTGTAAGGCATCTTACAGTAAAAGTTTAAGAATGTTGCGCTATAAACCACTGGTGTCCAACCTACAGCTCGCGAAGCTTATCCGTGTGGTCTGTTTTTTACTTAGCGTTATAAATTGAAAAGTACCATTAATGATAGTGTTACAAATTTAAAGCCAAATATTCAGAATGATTTCTGAAAAACAGATGCATTTCATAAACGAAGCATAGTAATTGATAACAACGAAAATTGCTTTTAATTTTCTTTCCTTTTCCATATGTTCCCTTGTTCTTTAGAAGAAAAAATTAAATATTTTGAAATTTTATAAATGTTCTGGCCCGCGAAATCATTTTAACATGAGCGGCTCTCCGGTTGAAAAAAGTTGAGCACCACCGCCCTAAACCATCGTTGAGCTAATAATTGCCATTTTAGGAGGCATCTAAAGCAGTGTTTCTCAACCGGTGATCCGACGGACCGGCACCGATCCACAGCAAAATTTTGCCGATCCCTAGAGATTTTTTCTCGTCTACTATTAAATAAATAAATAAATAATAATCTTATTCAGTTTAAATAATAATAATAATATCCTATACGACGTTTTTGCGTGAATTTTGTGATTAAATTTCAGAATTGTCTATGATTTTTCTCAAATGCTTACTTACTTATGGATAGTTTTTACAATAATTAGCTACTAACATTCCTTAAAAATGTTTTGCGACGAATCTTTAACGTCACGCAAAGTTTTATTTATGCATATACTTGTATTTATTATTATGTACTATATTTATTTTTAAAAATTTTTTTGTAAAATAGAAAAACTCAGCGGCTTGCTAACTTTCTCCGCAACGGTTCGAAAGTTAAAAGTTTATTTTTTTACGAAAAAAAAAAGAACATAAAAATGTTAGAAGAAAAAGGCAGGAATGTACTTTTCCGGTCGACATTTTTTACCTCTCTCATAGATTTTTGATGTTCTGCGAGTCAAATTCTTTTTACAAAAAAAAAAAAAAAAAAAAAAACACTTTAACGGTCCCGGAATTTTTTACGAAAAGTTTTTACAGTCCGCGGGTCAAAAAAGGTTGAGAAACGCTGACCTAAAGCATTCTCGACATTTCATCGAATTTTGCTATTCATCTGTGCCTTATCATAGCCATTGATGACAAGTATATCGAACCCATCATAAAAACTAAGGGGCTCACTCATTTAACTCGATTTGTTCGATCGAATTTTATCTACCAGTAGCGTAGCAAGAAATTCCCTTTCTGGTTGGGGGCAAAGGAAATTTCTGACTTCGCGATTGGTAGATAAATTTGGTTATATTCGATTCGATCGAATTCTAATCGAGTTGAATGAACCCATTAATCTAAATATCTATAGTTACTTCAAAAATTATGTAAAGTCTAAAATCATTAAGATTTTTGATTTTTTCATGTAGCTCAGTTATCATCGCCCGGTAAGTAAATTATGTAGAGCCAAAATGATTTGCCCCAGGAAGCTGCACCCAAATTTTCATTGCTGCTGTAAACAGTGAGAAACCAGTATCAATCTGTTTCAATCCAAAAGTTTATATTTGTAAACAGCACTCTTTACTTTTGAACGATCCGCAAAAGAAGTTTTATTAACTTAGGATGTAAAATCTCAAACGATGAAAGCACGCAGCTCGGTGACACATCGCAAGCCAAGTAGATGATGTCTTTATTAAAATTCAAGTTTCCAAAACCAAAGATTTAAATGCTTACCTTCTCGACAATAATATCTTCATCATCGAATCCAACCCACTGATTGTCTTTATAGGCGTATGGTCCCATAAGTTCTGGATATGGTGCTTCCAAATCCCAATCTTTTTCTTGAATCATTTGACAGATCTAGAGAGAAAAATCAATAGATCAAATTGCTGAATTATTTAAATTTCGAAATGTATTGAACGATATAGAGGCCAAATTTGCCTACGAATTGCCGAGTATAAAAGTATTAAGCTCAGGACAGAAAGAAATGTTTTAAAAGCCTTTGTTTGTCAAAACACCGAAGCAAAATGTTTTCTAGACTGAAAGGTTTAAAAACTTGTAATGATTACGAAACGAGTTTCCGCAACAGATGGATATTAAAAAATAGAAGCAGATTAACACGTATAGAATTTGATTTCATTTGTGCTATCTTTTACTAAACTTGCTAGAGGATGTTGGGGAGGAACTGAGCCTTAACTACTGAGCCTAAATACTGAGTCTTATAAAAGGGCAATTCCATTTTAGTAGATGTATTTATTGTTGCTCAAAATACCCAACAAAACCTCCAAACATTTTAGGTTCTTGTTTCATTGCATTAACGTTATGAAGAACCTGGACTCTATATCATACAGCTAAATTTTCAAGATTTATAAAAATGAAACTCAAATAATACTTTTTGGTTCAGTCAGGCCTGGCTCTAGGGGTATGCGTCCTAGGCGGCCGCCTAGGGTGGCAGATTTTAGGGGCGGCAAATTTCGAAATTGATTTTTCTTTTTTTTTTTTTTTTAAGTTTTAATATCTGTTTCAGTGCTATAAGATACACAGCTTTAATGTTAAAAAAATAATAATTTTGAGTTTGTACCAGTGTTTGAATATCCAAAACCAAGGTTCAAAATTCAGCTATAAATTCAGTTTAATTTTGGGGGCGGCAAATTATGTGATTTAAAAGTCTTTGGAAAATATTAATACATATTTCAGTAAAACAAGATGCGCTACTTTAATCTTAAAAAAGATAGTTCAAAGTGTGTGCCAGTGCTCAGATATTTAAAACCCAGTTTGGAATTTAACTGGAAACTCACTTTAATTTTAAGGGCGGCAAATTACTTGGTTTATTTATCTACTAAATGCGTTGCCCGGCTTTTCACGATCTACCTCAAAAATAAAAGTTATGTCAAGTGACCCGTGTTCAACAATTGGGTTTAGGTAATAGAAGATAAAATATACTGTAAAATTTCCCGTCAAATAAAAAAAGTTCTTACATTTTGTTAATGGTAAATCTTAAGTCCTGAATAAACTAAACGCAACCCTCCATTAATGTAACTAAAACGCTAAAATTCTTGATTATCTTCTGCTGGCAGTACAAAAAAAAGGGCCAAAAATATGCAAAAGCGGAAATTTTTACTTCAAAGCAAAAGCAAGAATTTGATTTTCAGTTTATGAAAAATAACAACAAATCCAAAATGATTTTATTCAGGTCAATTTAAACTGAGCTCATTGGCAAACAATACATTTCTGACTTGATATGGATGTTCCATTAGGCTTGAAAATGCTTATAGCTTTTTCCCCGTTGATTTTACTGCCTTGTTTTTTTTTTTTTTTTTTTTTTTTGAAATTCGAAGGAAGTAAATTAACTTGAGGGGTATTTTTCGTGGACTTTCAAATGAGACCTAAATCAAGACAATCGGATAATTATTTCAAATAGAAAGAGCCATTTAATGCCATTTTGCCCCACAAAATGTTTGTGAGATTCTGGGAAAAACTTTTTTATATACATTTCTACGATTAAAAGTGTTACTTGTTACTTATTATTGTAAAAAAAAAGTATCAACAATGTTTTATAGTTTCCATCAAGCACTTTTAATAAAATGTATCTGAAAAATATAATATCAAACATTTAATTTAAACACATTTCAGGCGTATTGGTTCTTCGCCCTCCTCTTTCATTCATTCACCTTTCTCTAGTTCTCAGAAAATAAGAAAGTCTTCTAGCGACCCATGAAACTCATCTCTCTAATATCACTAAAAGGACGATGAAAATTGAATTTTCAGTACTACAATTTCGAAAAATTTAGGGGGAAGGAATCTTGGAACCTCTTCCAGTACCATTATTGAAGAACGCTCTCTAGGACATCGATTTCGAAAAGTTTCCAGTAGAGAGCCCTGGTATCTCCTTTTTCTCTGACAGCACTGAAGATTGTCTACAATTGTGTTTTTGGAACCTCAATTTTGAAATGTTCTAAGGGAGATATAAACCAAATCGAAAAATCGATCAAGTACAATCTCTGAGTCATATCATTTGCCCTAATGGCCACAAATATGGTAAGTAATCGCGTTTTAAGACATCAATTCCGAAAAATTTACAGGGAGGGTACTCAAACCTTTTCTCCCTTTAACATTATCCTAGATCGTTTAAAACTCCGTTTTTAGAACTAGAATTTCGAAAAAATTTCCCGGGGAGAACCCCCGCGGAGCCCTCCCTCTATTTATACGTGCTCCATCTTCGAGTACTGACTGACCCCTTTCCAAAATCAGAAGTTTAATCACCTTATTCTCTCCATATACAATGTATACATTAGATATGATTGAAAAAAAATGCTGGGAAAGAGAGAGAGATGGAGAGGGAATGATTGACGTCCATTTCAAATGAGAATATCTTGTTAAGTGCCCCTCCCCTCTGAAATTATTTTCTGGTTGCGCCATTGCTTCTGCCTCTTGGATCCCTGATACTTTCCACTATGAGCACCGCCAGGCCCCCCTTGTTTTACAAAGTTCCTACGCCACTGATTGCGACTTGTTTAGATTCCAAATCCGTCCCGCCATTGTTTTAAAAAATAATAGGTTTTTATTTATTTAGTTTTAAATTACAAATAGGAGAAAAGTGACAGTTTGAAGTAACAGGATGACTTTTAATGTACCAGTCTATCTGGAGTATTTGATCCCGGTAAACAGTGTTAAGGCTAGGATATAAGTAAGTTTTTTTTTTCTTTGTTTATTACCGATTTGTATTTGAATAACTTACTTCAAAAAGAGAAATGGGGGGGAGCGGCACTTGTCAACCTCGCCTAGGGCGGCAAAACTGCTAGAGCCGGCTCTGGGTTCAGTAACAGATGTATCTCTTCAAATATGTCCGTTACTTAGCTAAAAAATATTATTTAAATGTTGTTTCTAGAAATCTTTAAAATTTAACTGAATGGTATAAAAGTATAGAGTCCATGTTCTTCATGAAGTTTATGCATTGAAACAAGGGTTTGACGAATTTAATCTTTGCAGGGTGTTCGGTGCAACAACTGATTTGTCTGTTACCCAGAACGTCGGAGTCGGACTGACTTTCGGATAAAGGAGTCGGAATCTGGAGTCGAAGGTTCAAAATTCCAAGAGTCGCAGTCGGACTCAGTCATTTTACCTTCGCGATTCTACCAGTGCTTGCGGCGTCGGAGTCAGAGTCGGACTGGTTTTTGTATAGAGATATCGAAGTCTAATGCTCTGAAATTTCCTCTAACTCCACAGCCCTACTGTCACCGTATTTTTCCCCAAAAGCAAATCAGTCATTGAAAATAAGCATGCGATAAATGTTTAATACTATTGTTCTGAAGATATCTTTCGTTGGCACGTAGAAAATGACATTACAGCGATAACGTGTTTATATACTGGAAGTTTTTTCAATTTAATCTTCACTGCCACTCATCGTGGAATGCGACCTTATGTTCCAGAGTAATTATTGCAGGTTTGATTAGTTATAAGTCCACTTGTTTTGCAAAAATAATTTAGACTCTTGCTGTACATTTTCTTCAAGCCATATGTGTTTGTACCCAGTAATTAAGATTTAAAAAAAGTACGAACTTTTGAAATGCAAAATGAATTTATGACAGTAGTAAAAAAAAACGACAGGGTGGGAAAAGTTGTTAAAACCTTTACCTCATAATAAGCCAAATACCCCCCTTCTCTCGTAGCATCTCCTTTTTCTCCTGGACCTTCAGCAGGTGCTCCTATTTCAGTCTCATCTGGGTCAGAAAGAGTGTAAGATCTTCCATATGTTGGAATACCGACAACCAATTTTCTGCGATCCGCTCCTTTCTTAATGTAATACTTCACAGTCCATTCCTGAAATCATTCATTGAAACGTCACCGTCACTTTAAGTGTTGATCAACAACTGCATAAACATGCAACTCCCAAAATAGTACAGACGGAAAACCGAATCAGGATAATGTTTTTGTATAGTAACAAAAGGTTTACTTATGACAGGTGACGGTAATTTTAAAATTGACTTACCTCCAGAACTTGACGCAGCGCTGAAGGGAAAGATAAAATAACTAGGTAAAGTTGAAACTGGCTGAATTGGAAAATAGATTTAATCTCCAATAATGAAATAAAGGCATAAAAATTAGAGAATAATATGAGAAGGATTTCACGAGGAATTTTGAGTCACGTCTGAAAAGCAGGAGAGGTATCTGCACTCTCTTCTAACTTTTAGCATGAGGAGGGTAAAGTTCCAAAATTCTATATTTTGTAGTATCTGGCTCCAAATGGTGTAAATTCTCAGGGTTGAACAGTGGTGCTCCAGTAATTGCAAAAGTAAAAGAATTCTGGAATTGCTTCTTTGAACTAGAGTACAGTAAAACTTCGTATATCCGGACTAACTGGGACCAAGGGCATTTCGGATAAGCGGAAAGACGGATAATCCAGGTAGTATGGAAAATAAGCAAAACAAATCATTTAGTAAGTAGGCGTTACTTTCATGTTTTGTGAATTATGTGAAAAGGAATTTAAGTGAGAAAACAGGTAAAGGTACCAGTTACAGACAAGGATCCAGTAACAGACAGTCGTAGGTTTGGATTTAAATAACAAGAATTTTAGGCGATTAAAACTGATGCTGCTGTGGCCCATGAATACGTTGCAACCATCTAGTGTTATCAGAGTGAATTTTATGAGCCCGTTGGTATTTACAAAGCAGTGGTGGAAGGTTATGAACAGCTAGCACGATGTCTGCCGGTGTTTTATATTCATTGGAATTTTATAAGGTTTTAGATAAAAAAATAAAGAATTTTTGCACATTTTGAAGAGAAAAGGGGAATTTGGTCCATTACTTATCCTTTCCTCATCCAATCTATTATTGGGTATCATCAGAATTGCCAGTGTCTTTTACCGGGGCGTCGGACATCTTTACGAAATTCAGCAAATAAAAATAGAATTAACTAATTCAGAGGATCCAGACGCAGTCAAACGTTAGATGAGATGTAGTTTCATGAGATAAAAATAGTTTTAAAAGTCTAAATACATTAAAAGGTTCAGAAAATGAGTTAAACCGGAGAGCGATGTCTTAAGCATGTCTGTTACTGGTGCCGTTACCCTGTGTTTAAAAATTCAGAAACACTTTTTTTTAAGTGATACCGTCTTTTTTTAATACTTACTATATTAAGCAATTTGTTTGGATCCCAGTCTTCTAAATCAGGCATTTCTCTTAATGGGGCGTGATGATTTATTGTCGCTTCATGAGCTGTATGGTAGTCATATGTCAACATATTGAAGAAGTCTAAATGTCTAGAAGGGGGAAAAATCGAAACATTACCATTATCCAAGAGTGTCACATTTGTGGTCGAGGGAAAAAGTGTCTTCAAAATATGCAGTGAAAAACTTTTAACACGAAACCAAAGAAACCGAAATATTTTTTCATTTAAAAGAATTTCATGTTGAAAGATTTACTTCAGATTATTCACAGTATGCTGTTCGGACCGCTATATCATTTCGCGTTAATTTTAACCCTTTTTTCACGTTAAGCGTTTTCGTGTTGAACATACTTCACTGTATTCAATAATTTCATTGTGGGATGAGGATTTGGAGAATAATATTCTAGAGCCAGTTTGGGGAGGGGGGGGGGGGTTAAGATCATGTGAAGAAATAAGGAGAAAAAATAACTCAACGCCTATCTCAAATAGGTTCAAATTAAGACGCTATGGATTACTTATTTAGGCGATTCTAGAAAAAATGTCCCGTTCGTAACGCTAAGTTTTTTATTTTATTCAAGTAACTATTAATTAAATATAGGATTAACTGTTATGCTTTGATAGTATATTAAAGCATGTTGTATTATTCCCCAACAGCATTATTTTTTGAAGGCTTTGGTTAGCTGGAAAAAATTAAAAACTTAGCGTTACGCACGGGACATTTTTTCGAGAATCGCCCATTTGTTGCTACGACACTTAAAGTTTAGGTATCAAGTTTGATGCCTAAACATTAGTCTTCATGATGATGCATGTAGAAAATAACAGTGGAAGTATAAGAGTAGAAATGGTGTAACAGTTTATTCATGGCGATTTTTATCTAAATAATTTCAGGATACAGAGAAAAGACTGGTTGCTGGCATAAAATGCTTTTTTACGATTCATTTGTATTAAGCTGAGCTTTACTGGTATGCGGAGAAAGAATAGATGGCTTCCGATTTTAAAGATATTAAACGAATTATTCTTTAGTTTGTATGCAAACATTAAACTTAGGAATTTAGTTAATATTAACATTTTTTTTTCTAAATTTCAATATAACTCAACTTTTGTGGAAAGGGAAAACAGCTTGACAAACAGAAAGCATTTAAAAATATATATTTGTGTTAAAAAATTAAAATACAATCAAACTCGCTAACAACAAGCGCGAAGGAACTGCGAGAATTGCTCGTTCATAACCGAGTACTTGTAAAAAACGAGTTCGTGAATTTTTTTTTTTGAAAATTCATACGGGTTGCTTTATTTTTCTTATTGTTATTATTATTCCTGTAAAGTTCCAAAGAAGTCGGTTTATTTTTTTCGGAACTTTCTTATTGTTTCTTGCGTTATTGTTTTCGAGGAATGTTACTTATCGATGTCGTCTTGATCTTGAACTAATTGTTATATTTATATTGCTTTAAAAATTTTAGTTACATTTTAATGAAAGCATTGTTCAACGAAGACCGTGATCCACAATGAATTTTCAACTGAAGGCTTACCTATATTTTAGCATGAAACTAGTTAAAGCAATTGTAATTCATGTTCTAATTACCTTGGAACATGTCATTTTACCTGAAGCAGAAAAATCAGGAGTTTTATAGAAATTTAATTCTAATTTGTGCGAGTATTATTTTCATCCTCATACTATAGAGGATTTAAGCATAAAAGTTGATTAAACTGAATTAAACTACTAAGTAATAGTTAATTTATTGATTTAATTGCAGAATATTGCATTGTCTTTGGGTCTGAGGTAGCATACCAAACTTAAAGAGAGTCCGATCACAGGAGATGGGTGAAAATTGAGTTGCAAGATTCCACCCGAACAGACATATGATAAAACCAAGTAGATAAAATTGGAATGAACTAATAATTAATAATTGAGAAATTAATTTGATTGTAGAATGTTATGTTGTCGTCGAGTCTGAGATTGCGTACGAAATTTCAAAAAAAAAAAAAAAAAAAAATCCAATCACAGGATTGGGTGAAAATTGAGTTGAAAGATTCCACTCGAACAGACATATACAACCCAGTTAATAAAAACGTCGTGGTAAAATGATAGATTACTTGGACAAGGTAGGTACGTCGTATCCTTTGTCAATATATTGCTGTCCTGCAGGAACGGCCATTGTCAGAAGAAGTTTCGACTTTCCAGCTGGAATATTTTCAGAATCGAACGCTTCTCTAAGCTCCTGCAAAGAGGGAAATTAAAATTTTATAAAAAAAATTATTGCTTACCAAAGTGTCAGAATAGGGAAAATAACAGTAGTTAAGAAACATGTGGTAATCGGTACTGTTCAACCACGGATTGTATGGTTTTGGCAAGCATCCTATTAAGACGAGTCTATCTGAATGAGGGGGAAAAGTAAAAATTTGATGCGTGTGTTCCGCTCTTTTGAATGAGACTTGGCTTAATTTAGAGGCTCACATATACGAGGCTTGTCCGTAAAATAAGTTCCACGGGCTGCCGCTGACGCTAGGTTCGTTTCTATGCGCGGCCAGGCAATAAAGGCAGGTTGTTTGGTTCCTCCACTCCAATCCCTCACCAAGCCAGCGTCGCTGCGACGTTTAGTTTTGGCTCAGCAGCCGTCAGCGATGGATCTTCCTCTTGCGTCTCCCGCCAGCTGCGACTTGCTGTTTGTTATTCATTTCCTGGCCGCTAAGAAGAAATCGGCGAAGGAAATGCACGAAGAACTTTGTCAAGTGTATGGAGAAGAGTGTATGAGCTCCGGGATGATGCGCAGATGGGTCAGGCACTTTAAAAAAGGCCGAACAGACGTACACGACGAAGCCCGTGCAGGGAGGCCATCGGTTTCCGACAAAACAATTGCCAAAGTCGAAGCGGCAATGCTTGAAGATCGATGGATTACAGTTCGGGAGCTGTGCGAAAAGATTCCGGAGGTCAACAAAACCACAATTGACAAGATTTTGACTGAACATTTAGGCACAGCCCTCATCGAAAGATTTGGATGGGAAATGGTGTCTCACCCACCCTACAGCCCAGACTTAGCACCAAGTGACTTCCATCTCTTCCCCGAGTTGGAGAAAAACCTTGGCGGAACCCAATTCCAGACAGATGAACAGGTACAAAACGCGGTTGTTAGTTTTCTACACGGAAAGGCGGCAGAGTTCTATGACTCTGGTTTGAAGACGTGGGTGCCTCGAATGCAGAAGTGCATAGAACGCAACGGCGATTATGTAGTAAAATAAAAGAAAGACTGAACTTTCCAAAAATGTACTTTTCTTTGCAATTAAACCAGTTTTTTGATGTGAAAAAAATTCGTGGAACGTATTTTACGGACACGCGTCGTATCTGCTAACGCTGGCATCCGTAAAAACTAATAGGTGTGTCTATTTCCACCTGTAAAACGGATGTTTGCCTTTCCATACAATCCGTAGTCAGACATAGTATTTCAAAATTATCAATACCGAATATTAGCTGAAAATTACCAGAACTTGCATCTACTTTTTAATTAGTGCAACTAAATACAGCATTCTTGTTTTGTTTGCTATATAACTGCACAGTAGAATAGGATTTTATGGTAAAAATGTACTGGCAACATTGATGCCATTTTTTTTTGCTGTGAAGTTCCAGGATTTGTTTTTACAATATATTTAAAAAGTTGACCGCCAACACGAACTGAACTCTACAAAATCCTTTAGTAATTTCTCCAAATCCTTACTAACAATAAAGCTGAAAGTCGGTGTCTCTGGATGTCTGGATCTCTGTTACGCGCATAGCGTCTAGACCGTTCGGCCGATTTTCATGAAATTTGGCACACAATTAGTTCGTAGCATAGGGATGAGCACCTCGAAGCGATTTTTTCGAAAATTCGATTTTGTTCTTTTTCTATTCCAATTTTAAGACCATTTTACCGAGAAAATTATCACAACATGGAGGGCCAAATTACCATAACGTGGACGAGCGCAAACTACGATATGCGACCATGGGCGAGCAAATGAACACAGCAAATTGGCGAAAAATTCATCATCCATTGTTTGTAAATATACAGGCGAACCAAATGACCTTTTAATTTTCTACAACGGGCAAAGCCGTGCGGGTACTGTGCTAGTAACTTTCTAAAAAGAAATAAAATAAACTTACAGAGACAAGTTTGGCGTATCCTACTTTATCTGCGTCTTGTCCTCCGTCTCTGAATCCCGGGTATTCCCAATCAAGATCAAGACCATCAAAATCGTGCTTTCTCAAAAAGCTGACCGCACTTTGGACGAAACGCAGCCGGCTTTGACTGGATTCCACCAGCTTCGAAAACCTAAGAGTGATGGGGGAAAAAAATTATATTAATTTAAATTTTTCTCATCTTGAATTCAAATTATGTTTTTCGCAATCACGAGCGTGTGTGTATGCGCGTGTGTGTTTGCGTAGGCGCATGTGTGTGTGTTTGTGTAGGCGCATGTGTGTGTGTTTGTGTAGGCGCATGTGTGTGTGTTTGTGTAGGCGCATGTGTGTGGGTGCGTGTGTGTATGAGTGTACGTATGCATGCATGTGTGTGAGTGAGTGTTGTGTACGTGCGTGTGCGTGTAGGCGTTCGTGTGTGTGTGTGTATGTAAGCATGTGTGTTTGTGTCTGTGTGCAGGCATGAGTGTATGTGTGTAGGTGTGTGTGTGTGTGTGTGTGTGTGTGTGCGTGTGTGTGTAAGATATGGACGCAACCTGGACACTGTTTTCGCAAGAGGAGCAGCACCGTGATGAGCCGGTGACGGTGATGCTTCAGAGGATGCTGGCGGGAAAATAAATCAGCTTAACATCAAAAACAGTCAAATGAGAACAATAAGCAATCGTGATTGCTCAGAAAAAAAAATCATTTGGACATGACAACCTGTAGAATGCATATCTAATCTTTTCTCAGACTCTCAGGCCTCCCACACAAGAGGCGATTAGTTGAATCAACTTTTCAAAAAGTTACCTGTTAACTAGTTATTGACTGGCGGTGTTTGTTGTCTTCACACGAAGCAACTGTTGAAACTGAACCGAGTTGACTCAATCTTCGAGTTTACTCGTGTGTAGAGCGAGAGTTGGGCAATGTTCCGATGAGTTGAATCAACCAAAAATTGATTCAACTCGACTCATCGAGATAAGAACGTTGCACTGTAAAAAAATTCCGAAACGTTGCTGGTTATTCCCATGGAACGTCCCGGGATTTCACAGATTTTCACCTATTTGCCAGTATAAACAAAGTATCTTTACAAAAAAGTTTCCTGAATCGCTATAAGTTGCACGCATTCAGACTTTTCACTGTTGTGGAAAATATTTTTTGCATCCAGTTTAAAGATTGAATGAGCGTGCTTATTAATTGTTCCGGCCTATGTTCGATTACGGCTCGTCCAGAATGACTAAGCTTCCAGTGAGAGCGAAAAAATCAATATGTAGCTATAGATTTGCAAGGCAGGAATTGCATGCATTTCATATACGTGGTTCTTTCTTGCATAGCTTGGGCCGTGATTGCTCTAATTCTTCTGGAGCTTTCTTAGTAAATCAAGAAGGATCTAATCAATTACATTAAACCTACTTAATTTTTATAGAAGGTTCTCGAGACATGACTGGCTTTAGCAGGGGAGATTTCGCATTCTTCAGAAAGTTTCAGGGTTAATTTCATAGAGGTTACTGACTTTTAGAAGAAAACGTTCCTGGTTTTTCCAAGGTATTTCACTGGCAGAAATTCGCCTCATTAGCTGCATGTTATTTATCTACAAGGAACGTTTCTGAATCGTTTTTACAGTGTGCGGCACATGTGCCTGATGAGTTGACTGTCGTGTCACTTTTCTGGTTACATATCCTGATAACCACTTGTTTGAAAGTTAAACCTACCTCGTGTGATGTAGGACTAACATTTAGAATTAGCTCACACTGGGAAAACTGATTTTAAATATTTTTTAATCACATTTCTGTAACGTAATAAGGAAGTGAGTTCGCGAAAGATAAATTAAATCGCTTGAAAAAAATCTCAATTTGATGTTTTAAAAAATAATTGTTGAAGAAAACGCCCCCATTTCAAAACTGTGTGTTGCTGTTAAGTGTATGTTTCCCTTTCATCAGGCGTTAGCTTTCCGTCTTTGATTTTGTTCGTCTGTGTTCTGATTTATGTGTAGTGATGTTATTAAACATTATTTTCCAGTCAATTATATTTCGAAACAATAAAGATCAACTTTTTAGTTTATAGTTCATGCAGCTAATAACATGCAGTTAAAGCACTGGGACATTGCCAATCGTTCGCTCTACACTAGAGTAAGCTATTTGAGTCAACTCGGTTCAATTTTAACAGTGATGTGGAGCAGCTGCTCGAATAAATTCGGCCAATTGAAAGAAAAATTGATTCAACTTAGTTGCCGCGTGTGAACACAACGAAAAACGCTAGTCAACTGGTTGACAGACAACTTTGTAGAAAAGTATATTTAACTAACCACCTCGTTTTATCGATAGAAAAGTAAATTTTACTGATTATTACCTTTTTGATCCTTCATTCCATCCACCAATCGCAATCATGGTTTTCAGCTTCGGATTATAGGTTTTCAAGTTGACGAATTTCTTGTAATTTCCTAAAAAATAAACAATTTAACAAAAATATTCAATTGATTGAACGTCTCATGCAATTCAAGTTATTGATAGCTCCTCCTTCAAATATTTGATGTGACAGCTAGGCAGGATAAAGGTTAAAGCTGTTATTTACGCTAAAGAATTTAATGTTGGTAACCAAAAGCCTATAAAGGGAAGAACTTGTATTACGAATTATAATGCTGTGACACACAACCTTCGTCTCTGCGAGCCCGAGTGAACTCGGGCTAATCTTTGGTTATAACCGTTAGAGACGTACCGAGTACACTCGGTAACTACTCGGTACTCGACCTACTCGGCCAATTTGCCGAGTGCTCGGAACTCGGCCAATACCGAGTAGTTGTAAAAAATTTAATGCTGTACAAGACAGATCTTACAAATAATTAAAAAATGCAAGCGTATAATATATTGCTATTACTTACAATTTAAATTTACAAGTCAAATTTAAATTTTTAGAACAATGAAGTCTGTTATGTTTAATGGAATAAATCTTCATTTTAATGTCCCCAAATTTAATAAAACTTATTTGGTAAAAATGGGGCAAAAAAGGTAAGTATAGAAAATATGAATTTTTTATATTATTAAATGGATTTTTGCTACAAACAAAAATTATTTATAAGAAATATAAAAATACCTTTGTTTAAAAAATAAAACAACGTTAAAAGCACAAATGTAACGGAACACTACAGATACGTGTTTAGGCGTTACAAGGAATGCCTTTTTCAATGCACAAAATATGAGTTTATGGGATCTGACAAATATTCAATATTCATCTGACAAAAGTGGGATTTTTTTGCCGGATGTCTTTACATTCATTAGCTCACATTTCATGCACTGAAAAGACTTTCCTTGTAATGCAGAAACACGTGTCTACAGTGTTTCTGCACATTTGTGCTTTTAACGTTTTTTTTTTTTTTTTTTTTGCTTTTAAAAATTATTTATATTTGGCAGTCTAGAACTATAATAGATTAATATAATGTTTTAATTCCAACTTGATTAATCATACCTTTTATTTATTAGCTTATTTTAAATTTTAAAAATAACTTTTTTGTAAAATTTTTGACACAAACAAAATCTTTTAAATAATGTGTAATTAAATTTTATCTGGAATTTTGCTTTAAAAACTATTATATGGTATTATGAGGAGGTCTATACTAGTATTCCAATAAGTTCAAAATTCATCGTGTGTGTGTCGGTGGTTCTTCTTAAAACATAATTGGTACTCGGTCTTCGGTAACTCGGTACTCGGCTACTCGGCCAAAGTGCTACTCGATACGTCTCTAATAACCATTGAATGAGCTTGGTCTTGCTTCCAAGAGTGTTGATAATCTACTGACCTTGTCGAAAATTACCTTTTTTTAAAAATTCAAACTTAAGATGGCGATAAACAAAATACAAGTTCATACGTATTTAAATTAACGAGCAACAATTTTGTGATTCAAAAAATTTCTACTGATTCCCATCTCCCCAGCTCTGTTAATTCCTTCTCGGAAAAATTCCTAAAGCATTCAGAGGTCAAGCGAAAGTTACTGATGAGTAATAAATCATGCGAATAAGTTGTGACGACCTTTTTTCTTTATCGTTTTGCTTTTGTGAAGTGTTCTACTCCTGAGGAAATTGTACTTGAAATTCAAGATAAAGCAGATGATAAATATAACAAAATGGACGTGAATTACTGCTGAAACACCAAACACGCCCAACATACTCAATGACTTCATTAGTACTGTGCAGAAATAAAAAATGACCAAGTATGTAAGAATAGAGATTTTTCAAAATTATTCACGAGTCCTCTTTTTTACGAGCACTCGTGTATAACGAGCAAATATCGTGGCCCCTTCGCGCTCGTTATAAGCGAGTTTGACTGTGTTTAGTATTGTCATCGATGGTATTATGTGAAAGTTTTGCGTTTACAGTGAGCGAATGAACTAACAAATTAAAATTGAAATTTCTTCTGACCTATGACACTTAGGGCTGCCAATGGGGTTTGCAAAAATTTCCAAAATCATATGACTAATATGACTTAAAATCAATTCACATCTTTTATACTATTTTAGTCAGTTGATTATTAATCTTAAAATTATGAAGTAAAAAAATGTGACGAGTATTAAAATTGCTCTCTCAATCATTATTGCTTTGGAACGATTTCTTTAAAACTGATCTAAAAATCGTCGGCCGCAAAAAAAAAAAAAAAGTCTTAATTTTCATACAATTACTATTGAGATAATGCAAAACAAACAGTAAGATTTAAGATACAGAGTACGACAAGAGGGAACTTACATCCAGATTAGAGCTGAGAAGATTTTTTTTATACGTCACTTTTAGTCTGCACGCTTCTGCTCATGACATCACAAGTGATGAAATGCCACTCACTGATGCCATTACCTCAGAGCGCAATATTTTGGCATTAGATAAAGATAAAAGTGTTACAGCACAATGGTAGTAATGAATTTTATGTTTGCTGCAGAAAAACCTTCATTTAAAGTTCTCATTATGATTACAATTAATATAACTGTTTAATGGTAACCTTTTTTTTTTCTTGACAGTGCTCAAACGTTCAGCGCGCCAATGGAATAGCGCATCAAAGTAGAGTTCTTTATATATACGTTACATATAGGGGCCGTTATACGTATATACGTCGTTACACAGGGTGTTCCGGTTTAACCTTCAAAACCTCTATTTTTGCAACCGCTAGTCCTAGATGCATATATCCAATCGCGAAAAAGTTCAAAATCAGATGCAGAGTTAAGGTATTAAAAGTTTGAAGAAAAAATAAAAATGAGTCAAAAAATAGAAAATTTAACTTTTTATGCAGGCCCTAGGTCCCCTAACTTATACTTAGGAAAATAATCTGCATTGAAAAGTACTACTAACACAAAAAACTTGACATTTGTACATCCAAAACTCAAGGAGATATTCAAGTTCAAAGTTTTGAGGAACCATTCAGAAGATGAGATTGAAATTTATTGCCCTTTCAGAGTAATGACAGAGACAGGTTGTCGAAGTAAAAAACAATATTTATATTTTTCAATGCTATTCCAAAATAAATGCAAATATTATGCCATGATAAGCAAAAACACATTACGAAGCCTAGAACAATTTGAAAAACCATACTTTATGCACACATATAAATTTAAACCCTTGTTAGCCGCTATATTAATCCACTAAAAGGTGTTATTGACGGCGAGTGTAAAGTGGTGTAAGGGACAAAATGCTGTGTTTCATATCTCGGTAATATTGCGCGTACTAGCTTCAAACTTCTTGTGTTGGAATTATTTTTCAATGGAGAATCTTTTCCTAAATATCAGTTAGGGTACCTAGGTCCCTTATAAACAGTTAAATTTTGTACTTTTTGATTCATTTTTATTTTTACTTCAAACTTTCAACATCTTTACTCTACATGTGATTTTGAACATTTTTGCAATTAGAAGTACGCAGCTAGAACTAACGGTTGTGAAAATAGAGGTTTTGCAGGTTAAAACGGAACACCCTGCTGTATATAGGGACCTTATATGAAAGTACATCACTTGTGACGTCATAAAGACCACGCCTTATTTTCGAAATCGGACATGAAAAAAAATTAAGCAAAAAAATAACTGTTGGAACCAGAAAAACCTTTTATTTTCCCATGTGTGTGTGTGTGTGTGTATGTGTTTCATTCGTTTATTCTGTCAATTTCAGTGACCAAAAGTAGTACGTTTGACTGAAGGATACACCCCTATTGAAAAATTTCCTAAAATGTTTATTCAAATTAGTTAATTGCAAACTGTTCCTTATGCTTTAAATTTATACTTCGGTAGAAATTTTTTTTTGTGTGTAAATTTGATTTGCTGTTCATGTTTTCTCTTAAGCGAATGCCTTTACCCTGGTTTCCCCTCGATGGGTAATAATAAGAAAATATACTGACGTGAAATTCCTTGAAACATTGAATACAAACAATGGGAACTTTAACTCGCGTCGTTTGCGGCACAATTGAAACAAACATTTACGTGTATTGTGTAACAAACATCAAAAAGGAACGATTTATTAATGTTCTTGTTTCTATACTCGTTAATTCTACATGCAGACAATCACTTACGATAAAATTATACCTCTTTTCATGTAAAATGGTGTGAGTAACCTACATATTACATTAAAATAAGATTCATTTCTTTTCAGAAGTAGTACCACAAAAAGCACTTGTCTTCCCTTAAATTCGTCAAAAAGAATAAATGCAATATTTGATTTAGAAGCAATAAATTTAATATATTATGTGTTGCTTAGAAAATGTGTTGCTTTCGCCAGTGTTTCAGCTTTACTCTGATTCCTTGTTTTATTGTTCGATTGTTAGGAATATTTTGATTGATCGTTCCCTTATCCTACTTATTGCCAATGAATATGGAAATATGAAGTAAATATTGATGAAAAGTAAGTAGTTTTGATGAAATGGTGTTTCTCTTTTCTTTCTCTCTCTCTCTCTCTCTCTCTCTATCTTTTCTGCACAACAATAAATGACACCACATGTTTGCAAAACATTCATACCTGCCGATACTAGTTTTTGAGAAGGTTTCCCACTTTTTTTCGGTTGTTTCCCATTTTCTTCCACTTTTTTTAGTCTATCTCCTATTTTATGTATAAGTACATTTTTCTCCCACTGTAAAATAGTTTAGCTGAAGTTGTCGAATAATTGCTATAAACATTCAAGAGATTGTGTGCAACAAAAAATGATATTAAAAAAAATTGCTTGACGTAGCTTTTCAAAATTATTTTTCTTTATCTCAAATCTCTAGTGAGCATGTCGGTAATTATTAGTATTGTCTACCACAGCTTTTTTTAGTTGCAAGTATAAAGATATTTTGCTTTAAAAATTCTTTTATTTGCAGTTTTCATAAATCTTTTTGCTTTCATTTTGGAAATTAAAGATTTTCCCCTCTTTTCTTTAAGCTTTGTTAAAAAGATAGTAAATAAAATATTTATTTATTTTTATCAAAACCTAAGGTTCAAAATTTCTGACTGAAATTTAAAAATTGTTCCGAGTGCGATTTTTCAAATGCTATTAAGTTAAATGCTGAATCACGGTAGTTTAATTTAATTTTTGCTTTGAAGGCATTGTGTTTAATGAAGGCAATGAATACATAATATTTTCAACCATTGAAAAACATTTATAATCAAGAATGTATGGTTGTGAAAAATTCAAAAACAAAAATTGGTGAAGATGCACAACTTGGTGCTTTAACATAGCAACAATCATTCCGTGGGAAAAAAAATCATTCATCTCATTTAAGGATTCGTTAATTGTCTGAAATTCATGCTAAAATTTTACTTTAATATGCAATACATGCAATTTGATGTCATATCTGTGACGTCTCTAAATACTCAAAATTATGTGTATTTTTTCATTCAATAAGTTGGCAATGTTATTAAATAGTGGTTCAGATTTGCTTGATCCTGTTTTTCATGACCCCAAGTAGTTTCCATGGTAATTGCATTAACTAATTAATTTATAACAAATGTCTGTGTGTATTTTTTTAATTGTTTATTTTTACGCGTCTTTATCTTTTTAATCTCTTGTGCTTTTTCCTTTTGTTGACATGGTTCATTTTTATGTGTTTTTAAAAAATTAAATATTTTTCATTTCTTTTAGTAAAATTAACTTTGGATTATGTTACATTTTAACTCTACCTGTAACTGGTAGCGTGCGGTTTTTATGATATATTTTAGAATGATAAAAATATTATTGTTATTATTATTATTTATTCAATTTAAATTTACTATCTATTTTTTGTTATTGAAAGCTTCACTAAAAATCATGAGAGAATTTGGTCTATCCATTTTCCCGCTAAATAGTACTGACTATTTGTTTTGCATGGTTTGTTTTTAATGTTTGAGTTTTTTGAAGTAAAGCAACTGTTTACTGTTTATGTACTCTTCAAAGATGACAGATAAGAATAATATATTATATTCTAACCACCAGTGCCGGCAGTACACGGGTTTATTTCATAATAGAACAATAAAACAATAGAAACTTTTTTTAAAAGAACATTACAAGCTATTTATATTTAGCAAACGAATGTAAAGCATTGAATCTTAAAAGGTAATAGTTGAAATCGCTTGAAAATTCCAACTTTGAAATTTCTTTTAAACAATAATATCCTAGATACTGATTTTTTCCTCTTTTATTGTAAAATTCAATTCTGTACCATAGAGCCAGAGTGATGCAGTCCAAAAATTCCGATTTTCTATTTATTAGTGCATCGTATGTAGAAGCCTATTCCGCATCGAGTCATGTAAACATATTTATAAAAAAAATCCTAATTTTCAATTTTTTTTTTAAACTAAGGACAAAAAAAAAAAAAAAAAAAAAAAAAAAAAAAAAACACGTCCTGTCTTTTGAATGCGTCAGAAAAGAGTTTCCCCCTCTCCTATAAAATTATCATAACGTGACTTTTACTTCCTTCTGACTCTGAGGTACAGAATTTAGGAAGCGTTTAAACGAAAGATATGAATAGATAGTATATTTTAAAGCCATAGCTTACCTAACTGTATATCATTATACGAGTCAAATGGTTTTAACTCGTAATTTTTATTCATGCCAGCAAAAGCATAAATAAGATGTGTACACAAGAATGGATTGATGTTCTCTGGCGTAAATTTGGCAAAACCTGGCCTGTAGATCGCCCAGTTAGCATAATAGCACACTAGTTTCATATCATTGTTGGAGTCTCTCTTCGCAGCATCTGGAAAAAAAAAATGATAGAGCATGCTTAAAACTGAACTTGAACTCGTGATTCTTGATGCATAATAATAAGTAAAAAAATCTACAGTTAAAAAATTCACAGAAACATCACTTTTATTATCTTAAATCTTTTAATACTAGAAAGTCGCCCGTCAAGGTATGACGGATGAAAATTGCTTCTACAAAGAGTGCGTTCGACGAGCACGACCGGGAGCGACCGGTTAGTTAATCACGTGACAGCTAATGATCACGTGCTCCAATCAACCAGTCAACTGCTTAGAATGGTAACCGCTGCGGTAACCGGTTGATCATAGAACGCCGCGGTTAGTAACTGTTTACTTACCGGTCGACCGGTGAGCTTCGTCGAACGCAACCATAGTGGGGGCTCGTGGAAGGGGCCGGAGGGTGCCTGGGCCCCCTTACTATTTTCAGACAATAACTTATATTTTTATTTATTTACCCTTTTTTTTTGCATACGTGCTTGAAATTTAAAAAAAAAAAGGATTGTAGTCTTTTCCTGCGCTTAACCCGCGGATTATTTGTTAAACAAGTGTAAAGTTAATGAGGTACGGATTATACGCTGCCGCTGATTATCTGTTCCTTTTTCTCCCTCAACACCAACACATTGAACCCCAATACAGCTGTGGTTGTCTTAAGTTCGCGCATTAAGTTTTTTTGGTAAAAGTCAAGTATATTTAGCTCTTAGCCGAGTTAGGTCCTTAGAGGGACTAATAATCAGTAATTTTGACCGCCACAAGTTACTTAATAGTCCTCACGATATAAACTATTTCAATAAAATGACAAGATTGCGAAATTTACCGTCTTATAATCATAATAACTAAGTCAATGAAAATTAACTAAAAAGTGTAAAATAAAAAATAATTATTAAATAAAAACAAAAAACCCGACTGCGTAAAAACCAAAAAAAAAAAAAAAAAACTAAAAAGAAGAAAATATAAGCCCAGTAGTTTAGAATGTTACTAAGTACTACTGAATAACTACACCATTGAAATATTTTTATAATCGATACACACATAAGACAAATCATAAATTCAAAAGCAGAATAGAAGGATCAACAGTCGGGGCCCATTCAAATTTTACGGGGATCCTTGATTGTTCAAAAAGGAATAGGTTCCGACTGTTGATGCGTCTATTCTGCTTTTGAATTTATGATTTGTCTTATGTGTGTATCGATTATAAAAATATTTCAATGGTGTAATTGTTCAGTAGTATACTTAGTAACATTCTAAACTACTGGGTTTATATATATATATATATATATTGTTTTCACGCAGAGTTTTTTTATTATTTAATAATAATAATAATTATCATTATTATTATTATTATTATTATTATTATTTTTTTTGAGTTTTGCCCCCTTTTTTCTGGATGCGATATATTTTCTTTCGCTTAAAGGAATTAAGGGGCTCATTCAACTCTAACAGAATTCGATCGAATCGAGTTCAATTCATTGTACCAACCAATAGTGCAGTAAAAAATTCTTTTGCTCCACTCAGAATGAAAAATTTCCCTCCACTACTGATAGATAGAATTGGATCGCCTTTAGCAAAATCGAGTTGATGGAGCCCGTAACTTTGAAAAGTTAAAGTGATCGAAATTAAAGAAAAGATCGCATAGATGTTCATCTTGTTGTTGAAACTTCAACTTGGGTTATTAACTTTTAGCTTTTCTGGTGCACAGGACAAATTTTGATTTGTAATTGCTCGTTTTAATGTATACTAGAACTGCAACTTTCGTATTCTGTTCTTGAACATTTTGCAAACAACGTGTATACCATTGTTTTCTCATTGTCTGAAAGCAATACATAAATTTCTGACAAAACCAAGAAAAATGGCCACCGCCTAAAAGCCATGCGTATTATGGCTTAACATACCAAAAGATATGCGAACACGATTCCAGCAAGAGTAAATCAAAGAAGTTGCTTAGAATTCCGCAATGTACAAGTGAGTTTTCAGTTTTGCTTTCAAGCTATTGTTGGTCAGTGACACAAAAACAAATAATTCTGTCCATTGCTTATAAGGAACTACTTCCCCAATCCGATCCATTCGCTCTCAAATTATACAAAAGCAGCGAAGCTCGCATGATAGCTCTTGATTTGGGACAATTTGATGTAATTTTCCTAAAAATCCTTTCCATTGTTTCCCAGCCTTAAATAGAAATGCAAAGAGAATGCAAGGATATATTTATTCAGTTATAATGATAAAATATTCTTCTTTCTTAAGGATAGATATTTGATTGAAGAAATTAAGCAGGGTATCTCAACGGAAAATTACATCGCTATAAAAGAAGGAAATTTTTTTGCATATAATTCTAATACTAAACCAGAATGCTATTTTGAACGCAAGAGGGACCTTCGAAAATTCTTGAAGTGAAATCTTCGCCAATTTGCCATGCCCTCCGTCTCAACTTTAGTCGCTACACTTAGGTCGAAAAATTTGTCCCGAATTTCTGCTACATTTGAATGCTTTTATAGTGAATATTGAAACTGATGACAGGGGCGTCACGAAATTAAGTTTTTGGGGAGGGAGGAAATTTTGAATGTGCAGAATGAAACTCCGATTTTTTCGGAATGGTAAAATATGAGCATAGCATTATTATATTTTTTATTGAGCAATCACGATTGCTTATTGTTCTCACTTGACTGTTTTGAGGTCCTATCATTTTATTTTCCCGCCACCACCCCCCGCAGCATCACCGTCGACCGGCCGCCTCACGATGCTGCTCCTCTAGCGAAAGCCGTCTCCAGGTTGTGTCAATATCCTACACTTACACGCATACATACACGCACGTACACACACACAAACACATACACACATACGTACGCCTACACACATACACAAACACATACACCCACTCAAACACATACAGACACCTACACATACACACACACGCATACATACAGACACCTACACATACACACACACCTACCCACACACTCATGCCTGAACAAAGACACACACGCATATGACTACACACGCATACACATCCCCCCCACACAAACACTCATACACACAACTACTCACACACTCATACCTACACACAGACATAAACACACATGCCTACACACACATACACATACCCCCCCCCCCACACACACACATAAACACACACACACACATAAACACACACACACACTCGTGATTGCGAAAAACATAATTTGAATTCCAGATGTGAAAATTCAAATCAATTTTTTTATTAAAAACAAATTTGCAATGTTGTCTCCAAATTTGACGAATCGTCAAACAAAATTCGCCGAATGAGGAGATTTTTGGGAGATCAGAGTGACTGCCCGGGAGTTCCCATTGGGGCGCCCCTGACTGGTGATTTTAGAATTTTATTCAAAGAGATATCCTGCTGATATGATAACAGCCAACAACAGTTGAGGAGTTTACTTTCAAAACTGATCTATCCACTTTTTGAAAAAACATTTTTTTTTTTTGTTGTCAGAATCTCTAATATAAACTCTATCGATCCACGAAATTCTTTCTTCTCGAAGTGATTTATATCTACTGTTAAAAAATGCGTAAACATTAGTTTTACCACCTAAACGGTGTAAATTCATCCCCTTATTTCTCGTCAGGTCTTTTACAGCAAAGTGAAACTTATCCCTTATTTGCCGGTAGCCACTAATTCACTTTCATATCAAAAGGGCACAGATCCGAATTTGAATCTGCCTCTTCTGACTCAAAATAAGTTCACAAATAAAATAGCGGAGCAAAGCACTGGCTGAGCATTTCCAGTCAAGCGTGATATCCGTCCGTATTAAGAGACATTGTGCCTTCAGCAAGTTCACTTTCAGTTAGGCAAGCGCGACCACAAATTGTGATTACTTAATTAATATTAAATAATTAATATTACTATTAAATTGTGATTAATTAATGATTAAAATGTGATTAAACGAAAAATTGTGACTAATTGTGATAAAAAATTGTGATTTATATTAATGCCTACAACGTTGTTATTTGAATCCCTATCGTGGTTTTATTGTTCATACTTTAGGTTTGCAAAGTTTAGCTATACGAGGGTCCTTTTTTTTTGGAATGTGCAATAAAAAGAATAAAGTAAGTAGAAAGGAAAAAAGTAAAGTAAAAAAAAATATATATATTAAAAAATGTGGAATATTTTGTTTCAATCTAATAAAGTTTATCTCTGAAGAAAATTCGTGTTTTTTTTATTTTTTTGCAAAAGGGACTATACCCACTGTTTTAAACCAAAAAGGAATACATCCAAAATACAATTGACAGTTTAGGTCTGGTAAAATTGAGGAAAAATTACTAGACGTATGCCAATAGACACTTGTTATTCTACCAAAACATTGGGAAAAATTCGAAATTGTAACAGTTAGTGTTTGTGCGTAAAACGTTTTTTCCGTTTTGCCAAAAATGTATAAAACTGGATATAATCCGTTTTGAAAGTAAACTCCTCAGCTAATTACCAAGATTTACCATTAATCGGTACCAAGTTAGTTTCAAACGAGCTGATGTGTGCCTCACACGACTTCCTTTTACTCCAATTTAATGTCATTTCCCCATTATTGGTAGTTTTAATGTGATCCAATAGTTTACTCTCTAAATATCACCAACCGTGACCAAATTGAAACCAGATTTAAAAAAAAAAATCGCCAAATTTGTCGCCAAGTTGGCGTCAAAACTAGGCGACCGAAAGACTGGCGATATATCGCCAAATATCCGCCAAATTGTAACACCACTTGAGTTTACATCGAAATTAACAATGATTTCCCCCCAAAAAGGGGCAAAAGACCCCTTTAGAAACACCCGAATGCAACCAAAAGGGGAGGTGCACAACTATCCGCACACACGCACATCCGCACCTACGCACATACGCACACACATACATACGTACATACAGACGTCACAAGAAAACTCGTCGTAACTAACTCGAGAATCGTTAAAATGGCTATTTCGCGTGTTTATACGTTCTTAGGCACTTATTCACGTGTGGTGAAGTCGAAAAAAAAAGTCAACATACAGACGTCACGAGAAAACTCGTCGCAACTAACTCGAGAATCGTTAAAATGGCTATTTCGCGTGTTTATACGTTCTTAGGCACTTATTCACGTGTGGTGGAGTCGAAAAAAAAAGTCAACATTCATTCGGGGGTAAGCAAAATGGAAATTAAGGTCGATTTTTGAGTGAAAATTGTTTTGCGAATACAATACTTCCTTTACTTCGTAAAAGGTAGTAAAAATCAAAATTCGCACTCTTAAGCGGCATTCCAGCAAATCTTGAAACTGCGCCCTTACCGATCTTCCTTCAAATTTATAAATCGAGTTTCAACAAAAAATAGAAAAAGAATAAAAACACACGCCGCCCCTATTTTTACCACCCAGGGCAAGGGCCCCAATTCACCCCCCCCCCCCCTCTTCCTACATCCGGCAGTGCACAACCGGTAACGCACAACCGTCAAGTCTCACAGAATTTTTTAAAATTATTCACCAACAATTCATGCTTATTTTCTGTTGTGTAAACGCTGTCAAACGTTCAATGGTCACCGACTTTCAGTGCTGTAGTTTAAGACAGGGGGGGGGGAGGGAGGGCGGGGTAGCATGCTACTATGCGTCGATTACAGAAAGGCACCATTTCCCGAAATATTACAGCAATAGTAATACAAATTGAATTGCAAATTTTATTCAAATCACTTAATTTTTTTAAAGATAAATGTTTGCTTTTAAAATGGGGTTGTTTCCAAAATTTTAAAAGTATTTTTTTCTGAAAGAGCATGCTTAAAAACGTAGAGCGCAATATTTAATTCGTTGCTTGATTAACATAACGTAGAAACGTGGTAGCAAGATGCGGCAGAGTGCATCATTTGTGACGTCATAAAAACCACGCCTTGTTTGAAAATCGGACATTTTAAAAAATTAATTAACAAAAAACCTTTGGGAAAAAGAAAACATTTTCTATGCCCATGCTATTATTTATTTATTTATTTATTTATTTTTTTGCTCATTCTATTCATTTCAATGACTAAAAGTAGCACTTTTGACTGAATTAAACCACCCCATTAAAGTTGGCCAAGCTCTCAAAACTGACCTTTTGTGACGCAACAAATATCTCTCATCATGACATCCATCCTAAAAAAAATGGTTATGGTGAGGTTACCAAAGTATTTTTTTCCAACTAAAGCACTTCTTGTACGTGACTTACACTGGCGTGCAAATATTAAGGACGAAGTCGAAAAATTAGCATATCAGCTGAACGAAGAGACAGAGCGGACAGAAGACCAATCAGGAGATTAAGTAAGGTGATGTACGGTAGCACATGCGCAGATATGCAGGCAGACGTAATGGGGGAGTGTCTGAGTAGTATAAAGCATGTTGTCGGTGTAAGATCAGTATTTCTGGCAAAGAGATTGCACGCCGTATAGCAGTTGGAATCACACCGAGTTGCTGCCTCAGCGAGAAATGGCGAATAATCAATCTGTTAGACGACATCTGGATGCTTTTGCCCGAGGTCGAATCATTGAGAAGTTGGAGAAAGGCCGCAGTGTGACAAGTGTGACTGCAGAGTTCGGAATTGCTCACAGCATCGTTTCACGACTTTGGCGACAATTTCGAACTGCAGGAACAGCTATGCGGGGGTTCAGTAGTGGTCGTCCACGAGGAACCACACCAGCAGATGACCGGTATATTGTCTTACAGGCTAGAAGAAACAGGCGGCAGACAGCAGGAGAAATCGCTAGACACACGACACAGGCGACTGGACGACCGATATCGCGTTTTACCGTGGCCAGAAGACTGCACAGTGGTGGTCTGTTTGCACGACGCCCTATACGGTGTATACCTCTAACGCCTGCCCATCGGAGAAGGTGTTCTCTGTGGTGCCGGGAACACCGGAATTGGAGAGACAATGAATGGGGATGAGTACTCTTTACAGATGAGAGCAGATTCAGTCTCAGTAGCGATTATCATCGCATACTCATCTGGAGAGAGCGGGGAAGCCGCAATCATCCCTCGAACATCATTGAAAGGGACAGGTATGGAGGTCGCGGTGTTCTCGTTTGGGGAGGCATCATGCTTGGTAGTCGTACAGACCTTCACATCTTCGACGCAGGTTCAGTCAATGGGACCCGTTATTGTAACGAGATTCTTCTTCCATAAGTGCGTCTTTTTAGAGGCGCTATGGGTCTGCAGTTCCTTTTCATGGACGACAATCCACCATGTCATCGCACAGTAGCTGCCAAACAGCTCTTAGAGAGTGAGAATACTGAACGTATGGATTGGCCGGCACGATCTCCGGATCTCAATCCCATCGAGCATGTATGGGATTTTCTAGGCAGACGCTTGGCAGCTCGTACCTTACCACCAGTAACGATTCGGGAGCTTCGATTGGCGCTTCAAGACGAATGGGCCGCAATGCCTCAACAACTCATTGACACCCTCATTCTCAGCATGGGCAGACGCTGTGAAACCTGCCTAGCAGTCGGGGGAGATCATATCCCCTACTAAAGACCGGATGTTTCTTGCTGGACATCAATCACAGGGATGTTTCGGCCTTCAGTCGCATTGCGCTCCATGCTACTTTTTCAATAAAGCTTCTTTTTATCCTTCTGATTTCTCTTTTAGTAAGTGTTGCTTACATTACATATGTCCTTACGTATTGGGGATCTTACGGTATTAAATGTGTTGATTTGGAAAGCTTTTGTACAAAGTTATATTGAAAAACCGTTTCGTCCTTAATTTTTGCACACCAGTGTATAAAAGGCATTGGAATTTGTAAAAGGACTAAATAGAAATGGAAAATAAAAATGAACATGCAATGAACGCATACGTCTTTGCAGTACGTGTATTGCGATGCAAACAGTTCAGATAGCATACTGATATGTCATGTAAATATAATTTAAGTAATTGAAAAATAATCTAAAATAACGACTGTGAAATGTAATACTGCACTTAATAAAAAAGAAAAAGTGTCACGTGACAATGTGTAAGTCTCTGTCAAGATGACCAAGGAAAAAGATCATTAAAAGTGTGTACTCGAAGTGAAAGTTTAGCGACTTTTCTTGAACTTTCAGAACGTCTATGAATATGTTAGAAAAAAAGAGAGAGAGAGAAGAAAAAGGAGAAAGAGAAGAGTTCGTTATCTTTTTCAATACACCTTAGGTAACCTTGAAAACATGCATAATACCTACTCTCCTGTCCACTTATTGCATGCGTTTTTACATAATTAATCGCAACACACTGTAAAAAATCAGAAGAAAGCTTTTAGAAGCGTGTTCTTGAGGTGGGTTATATCATTCATCAAACCTTATTTTCCGTCAAAAGATAGAGAGAGGTTCCTAAATACTAGACAAACTCTTTCGGCCATTTTGTCTCTCGGCAAGAGAGCCATACGCTGCTAGTTTATACTGAGCTAAATACAAGTTTTATATGAGAAGGTAATGTTTAGAGATTCAAAATTTCCGAAGATTTTGAAACCCTGAAAAAAAAAGTTTTTCACGGGGTTTTCTCCCAGAAAAAATGGAAAACAAATGGTAAAATTTAATTTTTACAAATTTAACTGAAGTTTAATAGTTACATTTTACAAACCTGGAAAGGATTAAGTACTGCCGCCTATACTATTTTTGTTTCTTAGAAATATGTGTAAATCTGCCTATTAAGAAAGCCTCTGTGTTTTCTAACTGTTAGTAGATTTCTAAGTTCAAAACACCAAAAATTATTCCAATTAGTCAAATCATTATTCGGCGGTTAATTTCAAGAAGTGTGTGATTTTAATAAATTGTGTTAAATCATAGTTTTTTTGGTGAAATAGTGAGATTTTGAACAGAAAGTTTTCTCTTTCTATAAAACGTTTGTCATATGCCTTTACATACATGTTTACGCATGTATATATATATATATATATATATATATATATATATATATATATATATATATATATATATATATATATATATATATATATATATATATATACACACACACACACACTAAATGAAAATATATTAAAATTTTAACTTAAAAAATTTCACTAATCGATGTTATAAGAGAAGGTGGCCCAAGGCGAGTAGATCTTCCAAAGCAGGTGGACCTTTGTATGCTTCGCATGGTGTTCAGCGGCGATGCATACGTATGTCGTATTTAACCGAACAGCCCTGAGTTTTACTCAGTCCTAGTAAAGCCCTGGTTTCCTAGGAGCGAATCACCGATCTTCGACGTCGCTCCTCACCGTGACGCTGAAATCAAAGTCAAGTGGATTCCGGCGTGGCCATTCACGACGTCGATTTAGCTCGGGCGCGCATGCGCATAAGAATTAAGTTTTCGCCTCGGCGAGGAGCGACGCCGACGATCGGCGCGTTCGCTCCTAGGAAACCAAGGCTTAAACCAGGAGTGAACTGGCATGGCGCATCCAGGCTTAAAATTAAAAAAATGATACATTTCTTTAAAAAAAACCAAAAAAAACATGAAGCTTTGTTACTTGTGATTAGTCGAAGACCAGCTTATTTTTTTCATTGTCAATAATATTACGTTATTCTGACACCATCCACCTACAAACTACGATGGTCATTCCGTTTTTTTTTAAAATTATTAATTTAAGATTATAATTATTGAAATAAAAAACGTGCTTTTGGGCAAAGCGGGTATAGGATTTAATTATGTATTTATTTATAATTTCTTGACACATGTGCTGACTTAGATTTTCTATTTCAGTCAGAAAAGTATAACTTTAAAAAGTAATTTTTTATGATGGCAATTAAGTAGTTGATTAATTTAATCAGTTGGATAAGTATAACTTTTTTATACATATTTTTGATAGTGGCAGGTAGCTAGTCAACTATTTTAATCATTTATAACTTCATATTTGATTCGCGAATGTTCCGAATCACAATTAGTTAAGCTTCCCCGCTTTGGGTTAACTGGTAGGGCAAAGTGGGTTTTTCAAATGTTTGTGAAGTTTGAAAATAAATAAATATTGGGTTTGAAACAATACAAAAATCACTTTTTATTTTGAAATTCGAAAACCCTGCTAGGAAATAAAACCGAAATTGTTACGATAAAAATCCAAAAACTACAATTTTCGAGCATTCTTCGGAAACCTACCCACCTTCGACCACCCTCCCTAAGATATTGTCCTCTGTCTGCATTCAGTTTTTGTCGGAATAGTAGCAGTTTATACTTTTGTGCGCAAGGAGTTTGAATTATCGAGCATTATTAAAATTAGTGTTTTCATGTGAGACGTTAAAAAAAAAAAATAAATAAGAAGAAGAAAAGAAATTATAAAGAAAAAACATTGGAATGTCTATGTTAATAAATTTCTAAATATACATCATTTTACGCAAAAATTTTCCAATTTTTCCAGAGTGGAAATAAACCCCTCCTTGTCTTGAAAAAAAGTGTAATAATGGTTAAAACCTCCAACTTCAGACAAACATTTACCACTTTAAAGACCATCATGGGTTACACGTGGGCCCTAAGTTCAAAAGTTATCTGATAAATGATCGAAAACGAATAATTTATAAATTATTTGTTTTAATGTTATTGAGAATCTCAATATTAGCAAAAAAAAAAGTCATTGTTTTATACTGTATGTTTTTTATTTATTTTTATTTTTTGAAAACGCTTCGAACTTATATATTCTATCGCAACGCTATTGTCCTTCAATAGTCAATGATTATTTATTATGAGTAGCGAACTTGATAACAAAATGGCTGATGATCAAGTTGTATTGTATTCACATGCTTAAGAAGTAGGCACAAGAATTGACTTAACACTTCACCCACTGCCATGACCACGTAATTCATTGCCCTTGAGAAGTTTGCCCTTGAAATTCATCCTAAAGCAAGGTTTGTTAAACTTTTACGAAAAATGACTTTCGGCTTTGTTTTTGAAGATGGTTAAACCTATAATAATATCGTTTTCCTTATCAAAGCAGGAAAAGTTTTAAGTAACCTAATAAATCACTTCAAATATTTTAATCCTTAACTGCAAGTCAAATAGCAAGTGACTGAGCATAACTTTTGTAGTTTTGATAACTCCAAAAACTAGGCTAGCACTGAAAAAAAAAAAAAAAAGAAAAGAAAAGAAACACGAATAATGGACCGAAAAGATTAAAACTATTATGTTATAACAGAAATGATGTAAAAATTGTGCAGAAAATGTGTAAACATTCCGGTGCCAGCCTAATTTTTAGTACAGTGGAAGAATATAGTGTTAGAGCAATAAAATATATTCTTTTCAAAATATTCTAAAGGGCATGTTTTGAGATATTCAAGGTCAAAAGTCACGATGAATACCTCGAAACTTAAATGTATTCTCTAAGGCCATGTCTCAAGTCAGCTAGTATACAAGAAAAAGCACTATTTTTTTAGCTTTACAATAGTTTTTGAATTTTCATTCTTATTTTTTTTCGCACATTTTGAGTTTTTTTACAGGCAAATATTTTGAGCTATTTTCAAATTAGAAATCCAAAAATTGGCGGGATTACTTATCTTGTATGTGTCCTTCATGCCAAATTTTATTGAAATCAGATATGATGAGGCAAAGAAAGATCTGACATGGAATCGCTCTTAGACAACTAGTGCCGGGATAAGATTGCTAAGGATTGTCAATAAATACTCTTAGAAAAATTCTGAAACACGTCAACTTTTGTTTGTTTACTTTTTTCGAATTTTCAATCATTGCTTAAATTTGAGGAGATAACATTTCCGGGCTTATTGGCCGTGGTCTAATTGGAGTAGAAATTCCATGGGGGAATTTCTACTCCAATTAGACCACGGCCAATAAGCCCGGAAATGTTATCTCCTCATATTGACGCCGGCCGTGAAAGCCTTAAACAGTATTGCTTGAATTGTTTTAATTAAAATTTAAAATAAAAAAAAATACATTGTATCGTCTAATATCTCAATCACCTAATATTTAGGGGTAAATCTCACCTCATAAGAAGTGTTTATTGCTGATTTACAAAAAAAAAAAAAAAAAACAGGGGTTCAATATTTTTAAACGTTATCTCGATGTGCAAAGCTTTATTCCAATCGGAAGTTGACACTTGGGTTGGTTTACTTGTGAGACAGCATAGTAAGGGACACGTTGAGACCATATCTGTAAATCTTACGAAACATAGGAACGCAAGATTCCGCAAATCTTCTGGGATGTAAGACACTCACTTCACCAGTTAGGGGTTAAAAAAGTCGTGTGACATGACCTGTCATGTTTGAAGAAGTTAAGTAGGAAACGACCACTGACACCAAAGAGAAATTGAAAGCAGGAAAGTTATGGACTTTTTAACAAATATTTTTCAACAGAAACACTTCATTGTTTTGCAAGAAAAACTCTGGTTGTACAAAATAAATAAGAAAGAGCAAGTTAAAACTTTATAGATGAGTTTCTTAGTCACTTATTTGCCACATAACTTCTTCGTACATTAAACTTTTCAGTTGTGAATGGCATTAGTAAAGAAGTCGTTGTTGCGTAGATATATATACTCAACAATTAGGCTTTTAGTGGGTTAACGCCTACTTAGTTAAGTTTATTCACCTAGCTTGCTCTTTACCGGCAAATGTTGTTCAATGTAAATACTGCTTCAGTTTCAGAAATTTCATAATTTTCTACTTCATTGTTGCTGATGAAGGTAACTATCTTTAAAACAAAAACTTCAATTAATTACTTAATTTATCTTCTCTTTTTGACTTCCTTGTAAAAAGTGCTAGGAGCATTGGATATGCGAAACTTTTTTCTTTAAATTTCGGCCTAAGGTTTCAATATACTCACCCCCGAATGAACGTTGAGTAGGGTTTTCGTTCAGTCCACAAGTACAAATATATTTACGAACGTTTGGACAACCGAAGAATTCAATTTGATTTTTACTCATTGTTATCACGAGTTTTATCGTGACGTCTGTATGTGTGCATGTGTGCTTTGAACTAACTCAAACACTGTATACCGTAAAAGATTTAAATTTCGCATGTAAGAGTCTGTGTGGATTTAGTAGTTCACCTCTACTTTTAGTTTGCGCTCCGTTTGTCCAAAAGGCGTCTTTACAAGTTGTTAGCGCCAAATCGATGTTATAATTTCAATGCAGACTGAAGTATGTGATGTTTTAAATTGGCAACCGCTTGTGGATACATTGCCAAACGTTTTGTTTCCAACTTGTAAATAAATCCCCAAGTTGACGACAAAATGTGATGTCGAATCCGGTGTCAGTTTGGCGATATTGACATTATTGAGAGAGAGTCCTTCAGAACCAGTGCTGAAATCACCTTCGATATTTGCCGACATTGTTTAAAAACAAACCTCTGGTTTGTACTTAAATGTTTGTTTGATCACTCCAAGACCCTTTCATATTATATTTTTTTTCCTTTTTACAGGTTCCATATAGTTCTATTCAATACAATTTCAGATCTCAAAACTTAATATAAGCATCAAATTTCTTTACATTTCAAGGTGCCATTCTTTAGCTTTTATAGGTGCAGAAAAGTGTCTAAAAAATCATGCATTTAAATTTAAAATGTACAGAGTGCACAAAACGCCCTCGACAAATTCTAAAAATTTATAGAAAAGCAACAAATTGTAGTACAAATATGCGGTTTGGGACATAATATTTCATATATTCAAGATTATTTTTTTTTATGAAATCTAAAAAAAAAAAGGAAAAAGTAATTAAAATAAAATGACGAAAAAAAAAAAAAAAAACAACGTCATGTGAGGTGTTCAATCATTTTATGAAACAGAAAGCAATACCTTTCACATTACCAGAGTTCAATGTGTGCACCGTTTGTTACTCAAACGACATCTAAACGGTACTCAAGTTCATCCCACGTCAACAAACGGTACACACATTGAATTCTGGAAATGAAAAGTATTGCTTTCTGTTTAATAACATGATTAAACACCTCGCATTGACGTTTGTTTTTCTTAATGTGACGATACACGATACAGCGATCACTCATAATGACACTTTTTTTTTGGGGGGGGGGGGGGGGAGGGGGTCCTTTTTTTGTTGTTCTTTTACGTCAAAAAAAAAATCTTGATCCTGTGAAGTATTATGGCTCACACAATCATACGACAATGTGTTGCTTTTCTATGAATTTTAAATGTATTTCAGCCTTTTCGAACACCCTGTATATTTTAAGCTAACAAACATATCATTTCAACGATTGTAAATAAAATTAATAAGCATAAAAACATCACAATAAAACATTTTGAATTTAAGATCAGAGAGTTCAATTTACTTACGTGCTATTGAAATCCACGTAAATAAAACAAGGAAAACATAGCTGCAGATCTGAAAAAAAGAGAAAAAAGTTCATTTTACATTGAGTTAATTTAATCAAGGAGAATTTATGAACAATATCAAGCGAGTCTTAAGAACAATTCAATTGTATGCAGCAACAATTTAGTAGAATCATTTGTAAAGAATATTCGAAGAAGCTTGAATATTCACTTATTATAGAAGCTATGCTAAATGTTTTAGTGAAACCATCATTTCAATGCTAGTAATAACGAATTGTGTTGAAGAGAAATAATAAACATGAAAATGTGTTTCGTAGTTTAAGTTACAGGTTGTGTGTAGGTTACTGGCAATTAGACCAATCATGGTTCACAAGAACGATCAACCATAACGATAAATCAATCCTAACAATGTTAACAATATTTTGCCTAAAATTGCAACAATTTTGACTCGCTTAAGTGTTTTTTTTTTCTTTTTTTAAAAATTATTCCCCCCCCCCCCCCAAATTATTATACTTCATTCTCTCATGTGGTAATGTTTGTGAACATCTTCCTGAAATTACAAGGCTAAAACAGATCTAATAATTTGGGGAATGTGGGGCAAAGTGAAATAGTGGGGAAAATGATAAAATATTTAAAATTTCCCCCCTATTTCACTTCAAAATAGCAGGGTGAATGGTGAAATAGTGAAATATTCACTCTGCTTTTAGCGCCGCTTATCTAGTTATATTTCAACTATGTAGTAACTTGTGTAGTAGGGTGGTTCTCAAAAAAACTTTTTTTCAGCTGGAGTCCAGGACCTCCCCTATATTTTTTAGACTTACTAATAGTATTACGCTGTAAAAGTTTTAGTTCCTTATTCAAATTTTAAGAGGGTGCTCAATGACCCCTTAATTTAACATTAGCCGTAGCATTCAAAATTTCATAAATTTAGAAACATTTAATTTACCCAGCTGTTTTTTGTAAATAATTAATTTATTGCAATGTATATGCATATTACTAGTGCACATTGTAATATGTAGCATTGTTTTTACATTTCAATGCATTTTCTAACCCCTCTCCCTATGCTAATCAAGTTTTAGGGAGGGGGTTGAGCACCTTCTTTCAGTTGAAATAGGAAAATAAAATTCTTCCAGTATATTACTATCCACAAGTCTAAAAATATTAAGGGGGTGTCCTGTTATCTAGGAGAAACTTTTTTTATATGTATTTTGTTTACCTATTGTTAAGTATATTCTAGTCAAGGAATAGTGTACCTCTGACAGTCAAAGAATATGATAACACAATCAATTAAAAAAATGGATCTTTATATTGTAATATTTTGTTGTAAGTCAAAAATTTTTTTGTTATTATTACGTGATAAAGTTCTTGCTATTAACATTTTAAATTTTAATTGAGACCTACTAATATTCAGTTCAGTATTTATTTAGTTAATATTAAGCTTATTTGTATTTTAAAAGCTTTGTACAGTTTGTCAAGTGCATGCAAGGCAAAGTAAAACAGTTTATTTCATTTGCTTATTCAATCTTTCATCAAATCACCTACGTATTCAGTTATTAATTATTTCATTTACATTCCTTCTTTTAATAATTCCATTTTTTATTCATTCATTCATTTTTTTCTTATTCATTCACTATTTTGTTCACTCATTTACTTTTTCTCATGCATTAACTTATTTATTGATATTTTTATTCGTTTATTGTTTCATTTCCTTTTCATTTTTTCTTTTATTTACTTATTTATTTGGTCAAAAATATCTTCAAAAATCGAATAGAAAATATTTCATTAGAAAAATTATTATTATTTTTTTCATTTTGCCCCATAAAAAAAAGAAAAAAAATCCACCTTTTTTTGAAGGTACAAATTTACTATAAAAAATAAAAAAATTATGTTTCAATGCAAGTTTTATTATAAAATATATTGTTTTTTTCTTTATGTACCGTAATTTTCAGAACAAATTTACAATTTGTTCATTTTGAAAAAAGTAAGTAATCTTATCTACAAGTATTTCACTTTGCCCCACATTCCACTACTATAAAAGAAGTTTTTTCGCAAGCCGTAATTTTCACAAAAATGATGATATCGGTGATTTTGAGAGCTGAAAATTTCTCGAATTTTATACGAACAGAACCGAAACTTGAAAATCCATAGTGGAAAAATATTTTACGATGCTCAAATTTTTACGATTACAATGAGGTCGTGAAAATAAGTGTGAAAATAACAGATGCAGCAGTTACATAGGAGGGTTTTTTTTTTTTTTTTTTGCATATACAAATTTTATATGTTTAATGTCAAAGTTCATTTGTTTAGTGGATTTTTTCTCATTTCAATGAAACTATTACTTTTAATATATGGTAACTATTATGGTAATGTACTATTAATATTTATTTATTGGATTGCTTCATTTAAAATTTAAATACTAAATTTTGTGTTTCAATAATATTGTTTTGTCAAAGTTTGACGTGTAAATAAGCACTTTGTTGTACCAGTTGGCCAAAAAAAAAAAAAAAAAGGAAAAAAAAATGAGTCGTGACAAACCAATTACAGATAAATGTTATTACTCTTATCCAAACTTTTTTAACTGTCGTGGTTTATGCAAAAGTACATTTTTTTCCCGCTGAAATTCATCCTTTTACTTTAATACAATAAAACTAGAAAAATCAAAACTCCGCCGAAAACAGTTATGTGATGTGTTACATTATGAATTTGGATTTTAAAAGTATTTTTAAATAACTCATTTGCGATACTTTATTTCATTTTTTGTTGATGTGAAAAGTTGACCATCGAAACTGAAGATGTATCCTACATCCCCCCTCACCTCACATATATATTGCTTCTTAGCTCGAGTATTTTAGTATATTAAAGACTATGAAGTGTTCAAAAGCAAAGTATTATTTACTTTTTACAAAAACTGTGCTAAGTACATTTCTACAAATAAAATCAACTCAGTTAGGCTAAGAATAACAAATTAAAGCGAAAACACGGAATAAATTTTAAGTTTGCAGTTTTTTTTTTTTTTTTTGCATGGACAGCATTGATAGAAAACCTTGTTTTTTCTTCATCTATTTGTGTTGTTTCAATGCTTAGTTCGAACAAAATGTCAGCATTTTAAAATGCATATAATGAATGAATTAATAATCAGCGATGATTATTGTTGATAGCCATTGTCTTTTACTACACTATCAGAAATGACCCGGACATTCTACACTTCCTTTGCTCCGGTATTTGCTAATAGTGTTGCCTAAGCTGGGGCTATGGAGCGGTATCTTGTAACTTATTACTCCTGAACAGTTGTTTATCGTCCCCTCTTCGATTTTTAATCAGCTTAACTTAATTGAATACAATCATTTTGAACATTTACAAAGGATGATAAACTGGTGGCAGAGCTCAATAATGCGTTTTGAGGAACTGGACACGAACCTTGCTTGTTGTCCTCCCACTCCATCATAAAGGGTGTTAGAGTTAGAGAACTTTAGGTTCAAGTAAAACACAGTTAAATGTTGTTAATTGCCATGAATGTTGCTTTATTCGGAAGATGATTCTTTGCCATTTTTATTTAAATATGATTACTGCACATGGCCACCTCGGCTGGCTCGGAGAAAGTCTAATCAGAAAGTTCAATTTTCTCACTTTTTGCAGCAATAGAGGCCGTATGTCAGTAGTAAGGTGGCGAATGTTCTCTTCCAAGACGTCAATCCTCTGTGGCTTATCGGTGCAGACCAGAGACTCCACATAGCCAAACGAAAAGTAGTCCAGCGATGTTAAATCGAATGATATTGCAGGCCAATTCACGGGTCCATTACGCGAAATTATTCATTCACCGAACGTTTCTTTCAATAAATCAATTGTGACGCGCGCTGTGTGGCATATTGCACCGCTTTGTTGTCTATTCATGATGAAATGGCAAACCGAACTGAACACAAAACAAGTGACAGCTATCAAAATGGCACACATATCAAACAGTGTTGCCAACTTAAAGTTCTATACCTCTAAAAAAAACACCCTTTACCATATACTGCAGTAATAAAATATTTCCTTACTTAGTTACCGCAACCAGGCAAATGTGGTTCATAATATTATACATTATTATTGTAATGTATATGTACGATGAATATATCATTATAATTTTATAAGGACTTAAATTTTGCAAATGGTTGTAAATGTGTGATTGTAATATGTATTAAATACTAAAAAGCTATAATACATAGTGTGTAAAAATAAAAGTAAGTAACTACCAAATTAGCCCTTAGTTTCCCTCTACCACCTAGCCAGAGGCTACAGCCTCCTTGATTTTTTGGGGAAACCGTGCAAATATTCAACTATTTCTTAACTGTGGTTTTATTTTCAGTGAAATAAAACAGTGATACATACATGTGACTCCATATTACCATAAAAAGTAAAACTAGAAAAGTAAATTTTAACCATAACGAAGAAGAATTTTAGTAAGAGCAAAGCAATGATAAAAGTTTCGAGTAACTTGAAAAAAAATTTTGTTCACGAGGAACGACTTCACTTCTTTCGGTTTGTTTTTTGCTGATCAGCTGATAAGCCTGGCTAGCTATTTCTTAAATCATTGTGATCTACTCTTTAGAACTACACTATGCGTTCTAAATAGGATTTGTAGAAACTATTTTAAAGTTTAAACTAATTTGAAACGGATTCATACAAAGTTTTAGCAGTACTGCGAAATCGTTAAAACTTTTTGCTAAACTGCTTGAACAATAATTTTAAACATACGTAAATAATGTACTTTGAAGGAATATATAAGGTAAAATGGGACACATTGTTACCCGGGATACACTGCTATAATGCACATATCTCCGTCTCTGTCTTTCATTTCTAAGATGCTGGTAAACATGTTTGTCAACCTCACAAGCTAAAAGTGGCTAAAAGTGGCTCACAAGCAGCCACTTTCCCACTTTTAAACAATTGTCCATGCCGTAGTTTATACCGCGTTAAAAAGATAACAAACAAAAAAAGGTTTTGCGTGATCAAACGACGAAAAAGAAATTTTAAAGTTTTTAATTTCTTTCCGAGCGTATTATATTTTGGTAAGTGATGTGGATTTTCCTCTTTTCTCTGTATATTTAGTTACAAATTACCGTTAAGTACTTTTTTTGTAAACATAAACAAAAAGGCTCATTTTTTTTTCTATTTGTCTTGCCTCTCCGGGGCATTGTGTGACACTGCACTGACAAACATTGAGGATAATTAGTATAATTAGCTAATTGCGTAGAAGTGACAAAGTTGATAATCATTTCTACTTTCCTATTGAACCCGATGTTCTGGCGATGGTATCGTAAGAGGATATTAAAATTGTACTTCCTCTTGTAAATGTTACAGCAAAAAAGACCAGATGTCAAGAAAATGTCTTTACGTTTCCAAAGAATATTATAAAGAAATTTTCTATTTGCTAGAAATGTTTACTTTTCTCTTATTGTTATTTTGTCTATTATTTTTACGTTGTAACATTGTGCCCTTTACCCTGTAATAGAATTCAATAGATACAAAGCTAAGTGTTACGATCGACTGATTTTTTACAGTAGCAATTTAAGTTAAGTAGTTGCTAATAATATTTATGTTTAAATAATTTTAATTAAAGAAATGTTGTTATAGTTTATATCCATGCTGAAAATAATCTGATTAAAACAATATTTTTGACGCTGCATTCTAGTTTATTAATTTATTTAGTGTAACTATACCTCATTTTACCCTATAAAAATGCAACAATTGCTTCAAAAAATATACTAAGCTCGTAAAAAATAGCTCATGTAGTGACTGTAGCTTGATTGTTAAGAACATTACCTAAGAACGTGCATTTAAGCATTGCCACAAGTTTATGTATTAAAGTTTTGAAATATCACATTCACCGAGAAAAATAAAGAAATAGCAATTAAAAAAATCAATAACTCAAAATGAATCAGAAATAAATAAAAATGAGAAACGATAGATCGTCGTCCAAAGACTATTTTGTTTTTTGAAATAAACAGCACAGATCTTCCACGAAAACTTATTTTGGCCAGATGTTATTCTTTCAAAATAAAATTCTTTTAAATTTTACTTTTACAAGATGTACGATTGTATTAAATCTGGTTCAAAGTTATCATTCATTGCAAACAACAATAAATCGCGAGTGCTTAAAAATGGAATCAAACTTATTTCTTTCATAGGATGTAAGTTTTACTCCACTGTTGTCCAGGGCGTTACCAATTCTTTGTCATGACAACCAATTGCTTACAATTACAGGAACTAAGCCTGTAAGAGGCTCACAATACTTGAATTTTGAAACTTGGAAAACTATTTTGGTATTGTACTGTTACTGTTGATTCTATGTTCGTAACGTAATCTAGATGAACAACAGGAAGCTAACTCTGAAATATGATGGTTCTTAGAAGAAAATGAAGCCGGGTGAGATTATCTAGGTTGATGCAAAGAATGAAAATTGGAACAGGAAGAAAAAATGATACTAATGCAGGCAAAGTTAGTCGATGGTTATATGCATAAATATCTTTCTCTTTATTTTTTCCTGAAAAATCTTTATTTTGAAAAGTTAAATTTATTTTTCAGTTAAAAGTTTAAAATTTCTTTTAAGAGAAATATTCAATTATAAATTCCAAAAATAAAAGCAAACTAACCCAAAGAGAATAAATTGGAGGGTGTGTTAAGCAAATTTTGCTGATAAGTAAAAAGGGGCTATCATGACTAGTGATTCTACAATGTGTCGTCATAACCGAAATTACGTCTTAACCAGAATATTTTAAAAACGTGTTACTAAATATTGATTTGTTAAATAAATTACGAATTTAATAAAAAAAATAATAGTTTTATATTTTTAATTAAATTTAACTAACGTAATTCTGAATTATTAGCGGACAAGGCTAAAATCATAAGAAAAAAATACTTCAATCATTTTTTTTTCTTTTAAATTCCTTTCTAAAATATTTTCCAATAAGGGTTTGTGCAATATTCGAATAGCATTTTTGAAGCTCGTATTTTCCAAGAAGTTGATTGAATATAAAAAAGGGGGGGGGCAGATGTTCTATAGTTATTATCAGCGATATAGAAACCAATTAAAGGACTCTTCAATATGGCCACAACCAGAATAGATTCTTACAGCTAATCACAACCTTTCGAAAATGGAAATCCGGATAAACGGGGACCGGATGAACGAGATTCCACTCTATTTAAGGAATTCAGCAGCATGTTTAGTAATTTTCTACTGTAAAAATAATTCAAAGTTGGGACATTCCCAATGCCATCACTTTCTCGATGCATGTAATTTTCTGTTGTTCAGAAAATGTTATTTTCATTTGACTGATGTAAACAAGCTTTGAATAAATATCAAGCTTAAATAAATATTTTTTATGATTTTTCCGTAGTGCCATCCTCTAACAAGAAAATTATTTACTAATACTGTGCAGGATCAATGCATTTCATTTACGTTGGCGCCACTTTTTGTTAATGTATCCAACAAGAGACGAGGAGGTCAAGTCAAGATTGTCTGTTGCCTTGACTCGGCCCTCGAAAAGAATAAGTGGTAATCACTCTCCCTATGCCTAATACATTATAGACGATATCTTTTTTACTTCCTTTTACAAAAAAGGAAGTATTGTATTCGCGAAAAAATTTTCACTCAAAAATCGCCCTTAATTTCCATTTTGCTCACCCCCAAATGAATGTTGAGTTTTTTTTTCGATTCGACCACATGCGGAAAAGTGCCTAAGAATGTATAGACACGCGAAATATCCATTTTGACCATCACCGAGGTAATTACAACGACTTTTCTCGTGACGTCTGTATGTATGTGCGTATGTGTGTATGTGCGTATGTGCGTATGTATCTCGCATAACTCAAAAATGGTATGTCCTAGAAAGTTGAAATTTGGTACATAGACTCGTAGTGGGGTCTAGTTGTGCACCTCCCCTTTTGGTTGCTTTCGGATGTTCCTAAGGGGGTCTTTTGCACCTTTTTTGGGGGGAAATCATTGTTAATTTCGATGTAAACTCAAGTGGCGTTATAATTTGTCGGACACTTGGCGATATATCGCCAGTCTTTTGGTCGCCAAGTTTTGTCGCCAACTTGGCGACAAATTTGGCGGAGTTTTTTTTTTTTTTGGTTTCAATTTGGCCATTGTTGGTGATATTTAGAGAATAAATATTGAATCACATTAAAATAGCGAATAATGGGGAAATGACATTAAATTGGAGTAAAAGGAAGTCATGTGATTCACACATCAGCTCGTTTTTTTTTTTTTTTTTTTGGACCAATGTTACCCGCAAAGGCTAGAATTACCATAGTTGATAGTACTTTCCTTCTTTTTGTTTATTAATCTTTATAGAATGATGCAGTGGTTCGTGCCCAACCTACGACCCGCAGACCCTATGTGGCCCTGAAAGCTTATCTTGCAACCTTGAAAGCTCTTTCCGTCGCTGTGTTCAGCGTTATGAACCGAAAAACATATTCTGACACATCCCAAAACTACTGATCAGCTTCATTTGATAATATGCATGATTGTTGCAAATTTGTAGCCCAATGGTCGTAAATTGGTTTTCAGATACAAAGTTCGAATCAATAAATCGATTTTTAAAAAAAGTGAATGAATAAAAAAAATACATGTAGTAATGGTGATAGCAATTTTTTTTTTTTTTTTTTTTGTAATTCTCTTGAGTTTTTATTGTTTTCCCAGGTGGTCTAAAGCAAATTTAAATAACATACAGTGAAGCACCGTTTATACGTTTTTGAAGGAACTGTATGAAAAAAGCGTAAAGGAAAAAAACGTATAATAGATATACGTCAATGTGTATTTGACTCTGCAGGGACCAATTTAAAAAACTTATAAATGATAAAACCGTATAAAAGTGAAACGTATAAACGGTGCTCCACTATTTAAATTTTGTATTTGTTCTGGGCCGCAGGCCGCAAGATTCATCTTAATATGAGGGCGGATAAAAAAAATGGTTGAGCACCACTGCCATAATACATTTCTTTACACTTCTATTATTAATTTTATAATGAAAAAGAAAAGTAAAAATTATACATAGCTTTGCTTGATTTTTAGATTAACTAGGTTGAGTACCTTTAATTTTTTAAAATTATTATTGGGAAGATTAATTTCTCTTCCCAATAAGTTAATCTTTCCCTCAAAAATGTGTTGGACCGTATTAGCAATAAAAAAATACGATTGCCGACTTGTTTCGAAAATACTATCCATTTTGATTGTAATGTGAGAATGTAATAAGGTAAAATATGTTCAAAAATGTTTATATTGAAAATGCTTCAGAAGTTCAGAAATGCATCATTTTGAATTTTTTTCATTTTCAGCAAACTTGTTAAGTTTTCTAATACGCTCTTTAACTAAAACTCCAACAAAAAATTTCAAAACACAGTTAAAAACAGTAATGAAAAAATTCAATAATTGAAACAAGAAATACCTTCTTAGAATCTGCGAAAGGAAAATATAATATTTTGTTTTTAAATTGGCTTTCGAAAAGTTGTCTTAGGGCCGCGATTCCTTTTCTGGTAAAATGAGGATATCCAATGCTTTTTAGAAGACAAAAGAAAACGAGAAAAAAGTAAAAGTTTCCCAAATTATGATTCAGAATTTTAAAGTAATTTTGGGGTAAATTTCTGGAAAGAAATTTGTCCAAAGAACGGGAAGTTTAAACGCACTAGTGATTAAAATAAGTTTAGTCATCAAAATAACACGAACTCTTCGAATGAAATTTTCGTCTCTGAGATATTATGAAACAGCAAATCGAATTAAGTTTCAGTTAATGCAGTTAAATGTATCAAATTTATTAATTACTAGAGGTACCAGCACGGCTTTGCCCAAAAATTAAAAGGTCATTTGGTTTGCCTGTATATTTACAAATAATGGATGGTGAATTTCTCGCCAGTTTGCTTTGTTCATTTGTTCGCCCATGTTTTGGTAGTTTGCTCGTTCACGTTATGATAATTTGCTTGTCCACAATATGGTAGTTTGCTCGTCCATGTTATGATAGTTTGCTCGTCCATGTTATGATAGTTTGCTCGGTAAAATGTTCTTAAAATTGGAATAAAAAATAACAAAATCGAATTTTCGAAAAGTCGCTTCGAGGTGCACACCCCATGCTACAAATTAATTCTGTGCCGAATTTTATGAAAATCGGCCGAACGATCTAGGCGCTATGTGCGTCACAGACATCCAGACATCTAGCAATCCACACAGAGATCCAGACTTTCTGCTTTATTATTAGTAATAAAGATAAAGATATCTTACACAATCATATAATCTGCCTAAACAAAACAAACATGTATAATAAAATAACGACGTATTGGTATGGATTACGAAAAATGAATACAGAAAAAAAAATTTAAAGAATCGTGCACATTATAAATTAGATTCCCTAACTGGAACACCTTTTTACATCTAGAATTTAAAAATAAAAAAAATAACACCAAATAACAAATTTTGAAAATTTTAATTAAAGCGTATTCGTAAAACATTTTGTACAGGTTTAAATTATACGTAGATTAGAGTAGTAATACCAATTTTCAAGTACGTAGGGTACGTAGGAGTATTTAAAAATTCAAGGAACGCATAAGTCTTTTTTTTTTTTATGTTTTGTTCAACTAAAATTTAATCATCTCCGGAACGATAAATTCTACCGAGTTGAAACTTGTTTTTTGATACATTTAACTCACTGAACACATGTTAAATGCATGTAAAAATCACGAATTTTAAGAATCGAACTCGCTGGATCAATGGAACGCTCCCCCCCGCCCCCCTTTATGCCGGTGGTTGTTTTTTTTTTTCTAATTTCATTTATTTATTTCTTTTTTTAGCTCACTCTGACTGCTAAAACATGCCATATGAAGCCCAACTTCAAAAAATTTGAGAAAGAAAAATTGATATTATTCATAAACGGGAAATTAATGCAAAATTAAACCACAAAAGAGCTGCCAACTAACTAGGGCAAATAGTATTAAGCTTACCTGCTATAATTTGACTCTTATGTATGCTTAGGGATAAACAAATAGTACAGCGCTAAGCATAAATAAACAAACATATAGCCATCAAACAAAATTTTCCCCGTATGGAAGAAATTTACGTCTCTGAGATATTTGATGAAGTCTTGGTATAGAAAATAATTGAGAAAGAAAGGGTGTGATGTTATTTTCTGACTGACAATCAATGCAAAATTAAACCACAAAAGAACTGCTACAGCACACCGAGCTTAAAGCTACATTCTAAGTAGGGCAAATAGATAGTATGACCAACTACTCTAATTTTATCCCTATGTATGCATCAAAAATTTTCATTAAATATTCATCCAAAAATTAAAGATAAAGATTTCTTTAATGAAATGAACAATAATTTTATGGACAATCAACTATGGCCAGAAGTCTTCTCAATCGAAGAATGATCAAGTGCAAAAACTGAAACTGCTTTATTTTCAAAAGACAAAGAATAATTGAATGGACTATCTTCGTCGCGAAAAGACAAGAACGATGCTTACAAACAAAGCATCAAAAATAACATTAAATGATTGAATAGGATGCAATCTCGTGAAAGAAAAGAAAGTTATACATGACTGATAGCCATTTCTTTCACTCATTCATTAGTTTACTCTTTCATTATTCAGTAAAGGCTTGTCAGAAGTCTCTAAGAGAAAGTAACTTCTTCACTTGATACATGTGTCTGCTCGAATCTTTTCCAAACGGAAAAGCCAGCCATCACTTAACCCATTAGTAGGTCGCAGCGAAAGATGCGGAAGTTAAGAGACAAGATTTTTATATCGCCATAAGCAATTAAATGTTCGATGATAGAAAGTAGTTTCAGATTTTGGCGACAGTATCAGGTAATGGTAATGTTCGAACGTAATGGAAAATGGAATGCTAAGTAAAAGTTCTGAGCTATTCGAAGAACATCCAAAACATTTATTTACAACTGCTGTATCTGAACGGATAAACAGAAGTGCAATATCTACTCATACACAAAGTAGAGTAACGACACCAGCAACAGATAAGGGTCCAGTAACAGACAGTCGTTGGTTTGGATTAAAATAATGAGAATTTTAGGAGGGTAAAACTGATGTTGCTGCGACCCATGTACACGGTGCAACCATCTAGTGTTACCAGAGTGAATTTAAGGAGCCAGTTGGTATTTAAAAGGCAATGGTGGAAGGTTATGAACAGACACCACGAGGTCTACCGGTGTTTCATGTTTATTTGGATTTAATAAGGTTTTAGATCTAAAAATAAAGACATTTTGCACATTTTGAAGAGAAAAGGGGAATTGTGTCCATTACTCGTCCTTTCCGCATCCTATCTGTTACTGGGTGTCATCAGAATTGTCGGTGTCTGTTACTGGGGGTCGGAGCTTTTTTCGAACTTGAGCGAATAAAAATAGAATTAATTCATTCAGAGGATCCAGAAGACGCCAAACGTTAGATGAGATGTCGTTGCATGAGAGAAAAATAGTTTAAAAGTCTAAATACATTAAAAGGCTCAGAAAATTGAGTTAACCTGAGAGCGATGTCTTAATCATGTCTGTTACTGGTGCTGGAACCCTACTGCATTAATGTTGTGTAGCAGAAACGAGCAGGGCCTGATTACTGAATAAGCCAACTAGGCCCTGGCGTAGAGCCCCTGTTTTTAAGGGGAATCGAAATGGTGAAATTGTTTTAAGCAGTGGCTAAAACTGCAAGTTTTGATTACAAAGTGATGCAGATAAAGCGTTTGCCCTTTTGCCTTTCGATATTTTAATCAGACCCTGGAAATGTGTTCAAAAATAGGCTCGCATTCATGTTCTGAACTCTTTGTCCTTAAAAGAACTTCCTTCAGCCCACACACCCACACAATTGCCTTGATAAATTCTTTGGCATAAAATGTATTGGATAAAAGTATGCAGTGCGTATTGAAGTATGAAGTATAAAAATATTCAATAACTTTATAAAAGAAATGATCAAACATAAAAAAAGAATTGAACGTAGCACGCCCTATTTTAAGCCCTAATGCTTGATCTAAAAAAGGAATTTGGGGAGAAAAGTAAGATAATATTTCCATTTTCGTTTTAATTACAGTTTAAAAATACGTTCCGAAACTAGAAAAATAGTTTCGTTGGAGGAAAAAAACTGAATATCGATTACTACTGTCAAATTGGTATTTCCTCGTTAATAATAGTTTTTCATCTTTCAAGAGATTTCTTTCATTTCCTCGTGTGTCTTTAAGATGCTCGCTATTGATATAATTGCCGAGCGTTTAAAGAAAAGCGGTAAGAAGTTCGCTTATAATAGCCTCAATCAGTGCATAACTACATTTAAAGCACGCATTTTAATATCAACGGATCCAAATTCTCTCGTCTTCAAACTTTTTTTTTTCATTTTCGATGTTCTTACAAGAAATAAGAGCTATTTTAGTACTATTAATCATTATTTAAGACAAAATAGATTATTTTTAAAATAGATTATTATTGAAAAAATAAACACTATTTTAGTACTATTAATCATTATTCACGAATAAAATAGATCATTTTATGTTAATGAAATTAAATAAAAGTTGATTGAAAAAAATAGACAATTTATTTGAACTTTTTGTAAAAGAATTTTCAAATTAGGTACTGTTAATTAATTTGTTTTTTTTTTCTTTTTTTTTAATTATTAACTGCTCTTTCCTTTCTGTCACAAAGTGTCACTCTTCACCACACTTCTCATCTCTGACACGCGTCACTTTAGATTGCATATGCTTGCAGTTCGAACGCAAAGCGCTCTAGACCATATTTTAAATTCTGTTTTAAAATTTTTAAGCACTAGTTTTAGCGTTACACACTCATACATTTGTGCAGAGTTGTCTGATTTTTTTCGTCTTCAGACGAAACTAGTGGAAAAAAACCCGAGGAAAGAAGCTGTCCTTTTGAAAAAATATCATTTTGTCTATTTCATCCATTTTGTCCACTTTTTCTCAGTACATAAATTGAAAGTTTGAAGTTAAGAATTCAGAATCTATACATTTTATAAATGAATACATATAATTGATCATTCTTCTGCAAGGGGCACTTTTATATCAAAATATTGCTCATCCCTACTTATTTATAATGTTTAGTGAAAATTATGAAATAAGTTTAGTTCATTCAGAAATATTTTTTATGGTGAAACGTTTCTAAAATAAACGCAGATCGATACAAATTGAAAAACATTTTCATTTCTAAAAAATTTAACATATTAATTTTTCATACGGCTGTTTCATTGCCCAATGCTTATGAAACTAAATGTAGTGATAAAAAGTCATAAAATGTTTTTGTCTCGAATTTTTAAAAGTCATATGGTAAAATAACAAATTAGTGTTAATAAAAAAAAAAGTGAAAATGTTACATTTTTAGGTTTAAGTTTAAAAATATCGGTGCCAAACAAAAGAACAGATTTTTCTGCGTATGATGGAATTCTTTCGGAGCATCCAAATCATTTAGAACTAGAGTTATAACCTTTTGTAAAGAAATTTTTGAATAAAATTCTTCCAATTTTAGCGATTTCTTTGTTGCAGATAGTCGGAAAAGGCTCGCTTTAAAATTCGTGTTGCCGTTTTCTATTTGTTAACAAATAAAATAATTGTAATTGATTTTCGTACAAGTATTTCATTTTTAAAAGTATTTTAAAACAATACTTTTTAAAGGATTTTAAATTTTCCCTCCTGATTCTGCTTTTGCGACTAGCAAAACTTAGTAGTTGCGGTTATATTTAAGATTCGAGAACCAAGAAAGTTTCTTGAGTTTGCCACAGCTTAAACTAACAGAAAAGATTAAAACTCCGATATTTTCCCCAATTTTAATCTCATAATACTACATTCAAACTGATTCTTACAAAAAAATTTTTTTTTTGTATTCAAAGCCTGTATAGGCTGTAGACAAATCTTTTGAAAAAATATTAGTATACGGATGTTAAAGTTCTCTGAAATTCGGACATAGTAAAAAGTATTCTATAAAAAGTAAAATGTTTTTGAAGCGCTGCGTAAACGACTTGAAACTCTTAAGAAAATTTTATAGAAAACAAAATCAATCTTCATTTTTTTAAAACAAAATCTAAATTTACAATTAGCAACTGTGAAATATAATACAAAATTTGCCCAAACGTATGTGATACAACAGCGGTATATGAAAGTAATTCACACATTTTAATTACTCGCCAGCCACGCTTGAAAAGGATATCGAAAACAAATTGACCTTCTTCAGTGTAACGTACGTATTTATTTAAAGTAACAAAAAAAAAAAAAAAAAAAAAATAAACCTACTTAATCTCTTAAACAAGAAATCAAACATTTTAATAGTATCAAAATAAACATTCCTTCAACAATGTTTCTCTTGTATCCGGTTACTAACACAAATCAATTTCTCGAAGAAGATTAAAACTTAACGGATCTAAAAACAGATTCTTTATTTTTGTTCTCAGATTTACTCAACAATTATTTTATTACTTAACGGAGCTGTTAAATGATCCATGAAACAAATTGAATTCTGGGGTATGTTGGGATCAAACTAATTTCATGGGAGGTAGGTAGGTGGAACGTTATCGGGGACCCTCTTTTGTCTGTGTCCTGCGTACTGTGTGACCTCATTCGCACTCAGCTTGATCGTAGGCATTCTTTACAATTGTAATTAGTGATGTAACACCCCATTTCTTAAGGAAATAAGAAAAAGGAACTCTTTTATGACGCTTCCACCATTTGAAATGTTTCTAAAACGTTGCCGGTTTGGAACTGTTGCTTTCGTTGTAATTGTATGTTTAAAATCTAAAAGCGTGGCCATTTTGTTTTGTTCTGTAGTGTGTTATTGTGCATTAAACATTTACATTCCTTCATAACTTTGCATCCATTATTTAATCTAACATAATCAAAATTTTGGAAATAAATTATGGAAAAAGAATTTATTTCTAAACAATAAAATAGCATTTTCGTTGAACATTTGGGTGTCATACTAAGTGGCTGTACATGGCGTTTCTTCATAATTCTGCATACAATAGCCATTATGTAATCTAACGTAACAAGAAAATTTGGGGACCACAGAAATAGATTTCTAAATAATTAAATGTAGTTAGTTTTTATGTATTTTCGGTGAACATTTTGGGTGTTTTTTTAATTAGCTGTACATTTCGTTTCTTCATAACTCTGCATGCAATAAACATAATCTGACCAAATAAAACATTTGGGACTATAAAAATGGCAATTGTATATGTTTCTAAACTATGAAATAGAGTTAACTTTTCTTAAATTTCGGTGAACATTTTGGGTGTTTTTCTAATTAACTGCACATTTCATTTCTTCATAACTCTGCATACAATAAACATTATTTAATCTGATCTAATAAAAACATTTGGGATTATAAAAAGGGAAATTGTATCTGTTTCTAAACTATTAAATAGAGTAAACTTTTTTAAATTTCGGTGAACATTTTGAGTTTCCTTCTATGTAGCAGTACATTTCGTTTCTTCATAACTCTGCATGCAAATAAACATTATTTAGTCTGACATAATAAACACATTTGGGACTATAAAAATGGAAATTCTATATGTTTCTAAACTATTAAATAGAGTTAACTTTTCTTAAATTTCTATGAACATTTTGGGTGTTTTTTTATGTAGCTGTACATTTCGTTCTTACTTAACTTTGCTTTCAATAAGCATTTTTTCATCGAATGTAATAGAAAATCTGGGAATACAACCATGGAAATAGAATATACTTTTAAACAATTAACTACAGTTAACTTTTCTTCTGCCTTTTCTGTTTACATTTTAGGTGCCATTCTAAATGACTGTATATACTATTTCTTGAGTATTTGCTTCAGTTGATGAGCTTGATCTTAGCTATTTTTAACATGCTTCTCATTGTTTTCCATCCTAAAGCAAACGGTATGCATATTAATGATCTAGTTTTCTAAAAAATATGTCAAGAAAATGATGGCAAAACTCCATCACGATCCATTTTTCCCAGCGCATTACACAAAGAAAAAACATTCACAAAAAAATATTATCCATACATAAAGTATTATCCAAAAAGCTTTTGTCGGATATCGTTACTATATTCGACTTAACGAACCGACTCAACAGTATCCGACTTTTAGATCACGTTAATAAATTTAAACTCTAAGAATAGACTATTAATTTGGAATACAAAAACTAACCAGTAAACATAACATTACAAATATTTTCGCCCGTATTGAAGTGTTTAAGAATAAATCCGTTAAAGAAATTTTGCGTAAAACCTTTGTTTTCTCAAATGCTGGTTCTTTAGTTGTGTTACTTCCGTTGTTAGGATGCGATATACAGTAGACCCTCGTTTTACGCGGGTTCATTTTACGCGGTTTCGATAATACGCGGTGTAAGATTTGACACTTTTTTTTTATTTTACGCGGATGAGTTTTGGTTTTACGCGGATGCGGCAATGCAAACAAATAAAATTTTCCCCTCTTTCAAAATCCAAACTCCTAAAGGTTTCAGATTAAGCGTAATCAACTACATTTTGGCTTGCTAATAATCGAACTTGAGCTACTGGAGACATTTTATACGATTGGTTCCAGAGCTCTTGCCAGAAGTAAAGTTATTAAACTCACACAGTTCAGAGTTCCCTGGAAGAAGAGCTTTTAGGAGTGACTAAGGAGGACAAAATCAACGAGGATATCGACGTCGGTGACGCAGAACCAAAAACGTTCACATTGAAAATTTTGAGCCTTTCCTAGACAATAGAAATGATCTTTCTGATTTGTTAGTGAAGGAAGATTCTATCATGGAAATGACCCAAGTGATCATGGATGCGTTAATACTCTGCAAAGAATTACAGAGAAAAATTCTTAATGACTGCCAAAAGACTATCATTTGCCAGCTCCTCTTAATAAGCAGAACACAAAACTAATTTATGTTTTCTTTATACACGGACTTCATAAAAGTCGATATAAGTACACATATTAAACTTATTATACACTGTCATCACCAGAATGAAGCTTTTTGTTATCTGCGGAACCAAACCCCTATTTTAACACTAGTATTAGGTCTCAATTTACGCGGCATTTCCGTGGAACGTAACCCCCGCGTAAAACGAGGGTCTACTGTATTGTCTTTTCTTCACTTCGCTGGCTTTCCGACAGGTTACTCAATTAGATTTTGTCTGAGCTTGCAATTGCTGTTGCCATTCAGAAAATGATTAATTGAACGAAAAACGAGTAGAACTTCGAAGAGCAAGTGGTAATCAAAACAATCTTTCATTCATGTTCCTTCGAGTACGGTTCCGTAAATAAATCCTTTTAAGGACAATTATTTGTGGTTGTTTTTTTCTTTTCTTTTTTTGGAAAGTAGGTTCTCGATCAACATCAGAGCCATGGTGTCACTTGAAATGAGCAACGAGGATATTCTATGAAAAAGCAAGTATTTTCTGGTGATATTTTCAGAAATTAAGGGATGGAGAACAATCAAAATAATTTTTCGATGTTAAATAGATTTTTTTAAAAGTATTTCAACTATCATGTGCTTGTTGTGAAAATTATTTTTTGGTTTATTCACAAAATCATAAAAATAAAGTTAGTGTTTCAAGTCCAGTAATTTTCCAGAGATTTTTTATTTGAAATGACACGATATACATCAACTACTGATAATATTTTATCAGTTGGAGTTTCATCTGCTCGTATGTTTAATGCAAATTGATGAATAAGTTTTCTTTTAGTGTTTATTATGCACTAAAGTTATGCTACAACTTTAGTGCTTATATTACTACCATACTGCTTATTAGTTCATTTACTTTTAATGCAGAACTACATTAAGGCTATTTTTTATTATTATTCTATTCTTTTTTTTTACTTCCTTTTACAAAAAAGAAATATTGTATTCGCGAAAAAATTTTCACTCAAAAACGACCTTAATTTCCATTTTTCTCACCCCCGAATGAATGTTGAGTTTTTTTTTTCGACCCGACCACGCGTGGATATACGCCTAGAAACCTACAGACACCCGAAATATCCATCTTGACGACCCCCGAGTTAATTACAACGAATTTTCTCATGACGTCCGTATGTACGTATGTATGTGCGTATGTGTGTATGTATCTCGCATAACTCAAAAACGGTATGTCCTAGAAAGTTGAAATTTGGTACGTAGACTCCTAGTGGGGCCTAGTTGTGCACCTTCCCTTTTGGTTACATTAGGGTGTTCCTAAGGGGATCTTTTGCCCCTTTTTGGGGGGAAATCATTGTTAATTTCGATCATTGTTAAATTCTTAAGTGGTGTTATAGTTTGTCGGGCAATTGGCGATATATCGCCAGTCTTTTGGCTGCCAAGTTTTGTCGCCTTGGCGACAAATTTGACGATTTTTTTTTTTAATTTTAAATTTGGTTTCAATTTGGCCACTGTTGGTGATATTAAGAGAGTAAACTATAGAATCACATTAAAATTGCCAATAATGGGGAAATGTCATTAAATTGGAGTAAAAGGAAGTCATGTGATGCTCACATCAGCTCGTTCTTTGAGGTTTTAGAGTTGATCATTCATATCAAAGCTATTTAAAGACGAAGCTATTATGAACTAATTTCTAGTAAAATATACACAACTCCTTTCTTAGAAACAATGTTATCAGTAAGGATTTTTATAGAGAATTATACATACAAAGTCATGGTTTTAGATGTAATATTGTAATACAAGGTCAATAAAAATTCAATATTAATTTTATTACTAGTAGGGCTTTATTAGGCTGTGCAAAGTTGTTCCATTAATTTGGCCCAGTGACTTGTTGTGACCAAAAAATAAATAAATAAAATAAAATAAATAAACAAATGAACATTTGCTTTCAAATGATTCTGTTTAAAAACATTTATCAAAAATGTGTTCGATGTCTGATAAAACATTCATATAATTGACAAAATAAAATGAGGAATGGGAAAAAAATGAAAATGGTATGGGATTTTTTAAATCTGTTCGTTTATGTTCTTGATTAGAAATCGAGGAATAAAAAAAAAAAAAAAAAAAAAAAAAAAAAACAGAATTCAAAAAAGAAGACAGGTTTTGACGAATTCATTACCCATTTAGGGCTGATAAATTGAATGAAATTTAAATTTTGAAATTGATACAGAAAGTTATTTTATTGTTATTTCTATTATGTTTATTTGCATATTAAGGCTTACCGAATGAAATTAAATAAATAACTTATGTTATTCGCAACTCCAGAGCTCGAATACGCTACCTTGCGGTGATTAACAATATTAAAGAAAAAGGTAAAACATTCCATTCCACGTGTTTTCTTTGGGGTAAATTACAGATTTCAGACAGTTTGTGGTGTAATGTTATTTCAGAAGAATAGAAAAGAAAGCTTCCCACAAACACGATGAAAAATTACTGCCATACACTAAGCGTCAAAGCAAGTTATAAGTTACGGCATTTGTTTGTTTTACCTTTTTCATCCGCCATTAGACAGTAGCTGCAGTGCTCCCTATAATTTATTGGAGTTGTGAATTGAGTTAACGTTACAATCATCGAACAAAAAAAAAATTATTACACCTTTTTGATAAGCTTTTTTTTTGCCCTGGTAACTAAAATGAAAATGTTACTATTTTTAGTAGAATGTAACACAAAATCTGCAATACATGAATAAACTTATTAAAAAGTAGTAGCATTTTCATTAATAGAAGAAAAGTTCTGATTTTGACCTGAACTGTTTGCAGAATTGACAACAGCAGGGGCAAGATTTTGCTTTCGTTTCCTTGCACAAAATAGTACGCATTAACATCTCATTATACTTAACTAACACACATGCGTTAAGACTTATTTTTAGTGTGAAAATGTTTTTGTATTTTTCTGTAGGTTTACGAATGATGCTATTGCTGTTAGACTAACAACTATTCCTGTATCACTTGGTAATTTGCATATCATGAGAACATGACTACATAACAGGTTAATATTGTGCAACTCCCAGCTTCTCCCTCCCCCTCCCCCACTTTTTGGGGGAAGGGACAGATTCCTGGCTTACCTCATCACCCCTCTTTAGGTGGCCCTGATTTCCCGATTTACACCAGCAACATCAACTGGGTGAAAGAATATGAAGTCTTACAAAGTCATTAAAAAACTGATTAAACATTTATTGTTCCAAATCGGAAATACGAAGGCATTTTTCGGAAAATAAACGATTCAAAATCAATTCACCAAGTTATTGCTTCAAGCTAATTTCTTTTATTCACTGGTTGACATTCAAATTAAGTCATTCGCTCACAAACGGGAATAGTCGTGCATTTTAATTTTATTTAAGTCATTAAAAACAACACATTTGGAAGAAAGTGGGTAGTTTATCTTTCAGTTAGAACAATAACCCAAATCTCGTGGTCATTACTGTGAATGAATCACCTCCGCAGGAAATATTTGCCAATTTTGGAAAGAGAGTTCTTGATCAAGGTCAATGCCATAACTGTTGAAAACAGCATTTCGATCCACAGATTTCAGTTTTCCCCCTCCAGGCATAGCACGTAACTAGTGCAGATGCACACATAGAATTCAGAAATTTCTATTTACGAGTTGGCAGTATTCAAATGCTGGTGCGATTCTTTTCTTATTTGACTACGCTTTTTATTGTAATTAGAGGTCACTCAACTTTTTACGGGATTAGTTTTAAAAAGTGGTAGACATATTTCATTGTCTTCCAAAATATCTTCCAAAATTTAGAGCATCGAGATTTCCAGATAATGTTTCATTGAGTCATGGAGTGTTGTAATCCTTATCTTTAAGTTGTAAATCTAATTGTTCTGTTAAAAAATTACTTCTCACATTTGAATGAAGAACATGTCCATGATGTTAAAAGATTGATGCCTTCACAACGGATCCTTGTTTGGAAAAAAAAATGTAAATCGTTCTTTCAGAGATACAACCATGTTTTGTCTGTACCGCAACCAGCAAAGGGGTCCTTGACATTGCAGATGTTAAAAACTAGTTCAAATCGTGAGAAAATAGACAAATCCTAGATGCTTGATTTTTCTGCAATTGAGGTTAGACGTAACATGTGTATACAAATAGCATGTAATTGCAAATAAAGTATGTCCATGACAATTGGTCTTTCATTCTATACCATTTCCTCCGTTTTTTTTTCATTCCGTCATTAGGACAGTGATCGACAACCTATGACCCGCGAGTCACCCAGTGACCCACTGGGAACATTTTAATGACCTAGTAGTTTTGAGGTTCTTAGACTATTTTAAGTAAAATTTATTAAAAGATCTAAGACTTACCTAAAGTTCTATAAAAGGAAAGTTTGGTTACTGCTTTTAAATGAAATATTTTTTTAATAAATAGCAAATAAATAAATTAATGAATGATTAAATAAATGTGTGTTGGTGAATGATAAATAAGTAAATGGTTGAATAAATGAATGGTTAAGAATTTATTAATAAATGAATAAAAAAATGAATGTGTTAAGAAATAAAATAATGAATGAATAAACAAGTAGAATAAATTATTCCACTTTTTTCCTTAACTTTGCCCCATATTCGCTCGGTAAATTGTACCACACAACTAAAATTTAAAAAAAAATCGTAATATTACAAAATATGTAATGCGCAGTGCCGTAACCAGACTTGTGTTTCGGGGAGTGTTCTACCAAAAACTTTGAAAACGTGAATCTAAATGTTCAATTAAATTTGACTTCATTCATATAGTCTATTGAATTTTGTTACAATAGCTGATTTAAGGAAAATGAAGATGACGCATCTATGTAATAAAGAAAAAATATTGTAAGCTCTTCATAATTTCCTTGCACTTCTACTAAATAATTGATGTCTTTTTGATAACCCAAAAGAAAAGGTGCGTGTACTCGTATACGCGCATTCGAAGTAGTTCTTCTTAATCCATATTTTTTGACAAAAACTAAAATACTTTAAATATAGATATTTTTCGCTTTAAGTTTAAAGAATTTCGATGTTTTCGTTGCAGTTAGGTTTTAAAAATCTGAAGGATAATGCTGCATTGTTTTGTGAGAAATGTTGTTCGCAGTATCTTCAAAAATTACAATAAATGTTTAAGCTAGAGCAATAAAAATTTAATTTTTCAAACGAAATTGAAAAAAAAATAATAATAAAAATACAATAGTAATAATATCTTTTTCAGAAAAAAAATGTATAATAAAAAGCATTTTTCGAAATGAATTTGAAAAATTTTGGTGGGAGGTTTGAACTCTAAAACCTTACACCTTAAATACGACCCTGCTATTCCGCTGAACATCAGTAGGTTTCAGTTAATGTTTGAACTGTCAAGAACAAGTACTTTCTATTTAAAAAAAAAAGCAAAACTATTTTTTTATTTACCTCACAATATTACAATAATGAAATTTCAAAATGGGTTGTATAAGGGGCATTCCAAGGTATTTTTGACATTTATGTAGAGTCCGTAACGTGGCCTTTTTTGCCATAACTTTTTAATTTACTGTATGATTAGCATATTATTTTATTTTGATCTTTTCCTACCAACACACCAGCTCAAATTAAAATAATTAGCAAATCAAACGGTAAATTAAAAAGTTATGGCAAAAAAGGTCATGTTACGGACTATACACAAATGTCAAAAATACCTTGGAATGCCCCATAATCATATAGCCCTAATATTCAGAGGTTAATATGTTTTGGTTAATGTTTTGGTTTATATGGTTAATATGTTTTGGTTAGAGGTTAATATGTTTTCTTTTTTTTTTGTTTAATAACATACATTTGTTTAATAACATGTTTACTAACATAGTTAAAATATTGCCATACAGGTGGCGTCGCAATAAAAACAAATATTTTACCATTTTACTTTTGTCCGGCTATTTTACTTTACCCCACATTCCCCTATAAGTATATTCAAAACTAAGTTCAAAAAAGATAATCCTATTTCGCATTTTTAATTATATGTCTGTGTACGAAGGAAATAAGGTTACATTCAGTGATTATTCTCCTCAAAGAAACAACTGGTTTTTTGAAATCTTAGTAAACATTACAGAGAAGAGTAAAAGATTTTGCTCCGAAGTAGTTTTCTGAACCATTAAACATTTAACGGCTCTAATAGAATTAGGTTAAGAACAGGGAGGTTGCATTTCCAGCTGTACTATTGCTTTCCTCCTAACTCACTTTGAAATGTGGTTATTCTTTGTTATTATATGCAAGAGTAAAAATGCTGATGAAAAGAATGTTTTGCAAAAAACAGAAATATTTGAAGGGCTTTTAAAAGATTTAAAATTTTGTAACAATGCAAGAGCTTTTACGTAAAGAAAAACCTGAATATTTTTCCGTTTATAATATAAGAAACAAAGAGCCCTCTATTAAAACATCTATTTGCGAGTAGATTTAGCATCTTTATTTATTATACATTATTTACAGTATTTTTAATAGCATTTAAACTAAATATATCTGAAAAAAAATTACGAACTTGAAATTTCAAGTGTTTGTTATGCAATTTTATATAGAGGTTTGCACTGCTGTAGGAAGATAAATTTTTTTCTTTTTTTTTCTTTTTATTTTCTGCACTTTTTTGATCTATTGTAGTTTATTTTTATTGTACTAGCTTGCTTATTTGGTTTGTGCCGAAAATAAAGCACGGACAAAACGTTAAATTCCAACATTTCTCTACTGTCAGTATGGAATCCAAAAAGCGTTTCTTCAAACATCTCAAAAACGCATTTCTGCAGATACTGCCATTAATAATAATAATAATAATAATAATAATAATAATAATAACATTAAAATAACATTTAAAACAACAACAACAATAACAACAACTGCAACAACAATAATATTAATATTAATAATAATAATAATAATTGAACTTCGCAACGATAATTTTACAATAGCAATAGCAATAATAATAATAATAATAATAATAATAATAATAATAATAATAATAATAATAATAATAATAATTGAACTTCTCAACGATAATTTTTTACCAAGCAGTTTCATCTCATTTAACTTGAAAATTAGAATCATTTTCAGCATAAAGTTTATTTAGAAGCATTAAAATTCGAGTCTATAAGTAGGATAATTCTATTTGTCTTTGCAAAAAATTGAAAAATGAAGATTAATTTCTAATATTTCAGGAAATAAGTCTAAAAATTACGAATTACCTATTCGTCTAGAATATATTAGACGCGGGGGTTCCAAAACCTTTTCGGTTTACGGTACCTTTTGAAGAGTTAGAATTTTCTCACAGCCCCCTAGCATATCTCTGTCATATATTATACATACGTATTGATACCATGGACATTTCATGACACCTCTCACCTTTTCCTGCGGCACCCAGTTTCGGAGCCTCTGAATTAGTGTATTCAAAAATGTTAACAATTATCCTTTGAGAATAAAATAGCAAATCAACTTTTACCTATCAAACTTTTAAACATTTTTTGCTATTACTGTCTGATTGGTCAATTAGTTTTGTTAGCTGATTAAGAAAAAGTGAAATTCACAGTGGCAATTTTAGCACTTTTTTTTTAAATCTTACTTTTCTTGACTTTATATCCATAAGCTTACATCTTTTTGCATTGAAAAACGAGTTAATTCAAACCCTAAAGCAACATCTTTCTTTAAAGGGAAAATTAATGTTCGCTTTTGAATTATTAAAATAGCTGAAGAATTAAACGAAAAAATAAGTACAATAAATATTTTCATAAATTTGTAAAGTAGTTTTGTAATCATCAATCGAAATAAAATGAAAATTTGCATAATTTTGTAGTTACAACCATTAATTAAATTTTATATTGTTCTCTAAGTTCGAATGCATAGTTAGTATGCTTTTGTAATGTGCAATAAATTAAGACTATATAAAGAATATTTGTGAAATTTTGTAGTTAAAACGAATCAACTAAGTTTAAGTTACTTGCTAACAAGAATGAAAATAAAAGTAATAATTTAATCACTAATTATTTTTTACCTTAACCTGACGAAAAATTTAAAAAGTACTCCTTGGAATTAATTAAACAACTAAATTCAATATCTCTGATATATGCTCAATCCCATAATTTACATAGTTTAAAAATAATAAATTAAAAATGTGATACTTATTTACATAATTTTATAGTTAAACCTTCCAAATAATTTCCAAGTTACCAGATGACAAGAAGAAAACCAAAAGTAAATACCTGAATTATTTTTTGTCTTATGCCTGACGAAAGGTTAAAAAAATACTATTTGGAATTGCGATACACATCACCTACATCTGGTTCATGGTCGCTTCTCTAGGAGCGACATACAACAATAAATCAAGTGTGCCATTTCTTCGAATAACATCTTAAGCAATCAGCTAAATTTAATACTGTTCAAATCTAACTCAATTGTGTAATTTGCATAGTTAAAAATAATAAATTGAAGATGTGTGAAATGTGTCTTACACAGTAGTACCAACTGAACTTCAAGATATCAACTTATAAGAAGAAAACTAAAAGTAATCATTTATATCCCAAACTATTTTTTTTACCTTATTCTTGACGAAAATGAAAAAACATGTGCATACTATTTGAAAATGCTCTAAAGGTCTCATATATATTAATCATACTCGTTTCCCTTGAAGCGTCTTACAAGTTATAGCATATCATTTCTTCGCATGACATCTAAATTGAACATGTCGATTTCAACAACTGAAGCATGACAAACCAAAACCCATCCCCAAAACGGTTTTACAAGAACCTTCGAGGAGGAAACCAAACTTTGTAACATCATTGATTGCGGAACCGTTAACATACTATTGAAAGTTTTTTTATTTCTTTTGTTGAGGACACTTGTATGAGAACAATGGTGAACACCATCTCACATAATGACGGGATTTACTTTCGTTTCTGTGGTTTTGATTGGTGACGCGTGTCGAAGGAACAAGCTTATGTTTTCTGTGTTAGGAAGATCTCTTTAGCAATATCTTCTGGAGCACTTTTTCCCTGCTTCAGGCGATATTGTTTGGCGGAAAAAGTCGACAACCTCGATCTGGCAGCATCGCGGTTTCTTCATTACTCGTGTTTTCGAACGCTTTTCGTCCTTTTGGTATCAGACTCACGTTTTTGTTTTACTCGAACTGCTATTCATTTTCGTGATGAAAAAAGAAATGGTATACGGGAAATGAATTAATGCTGTCAACTGTTCTTCTTCTTTGTTCCACATAAGTAATTAGTTCTAAGTAATGGATCAGTTTCCAAGACATACGAACACTTTCGTACTAGTTGTTATGAAAGACTGAAGTAATTAAAAATAAATCGTAGAATTGTTAATTACCTCCTTAACGCAAAAGAAAAAAAATCGTCTATAACCGACAAAATTCCTTTACCTTTGAAAGTAAATAGATCAATTTTTGAAAAATGGTGATCAAGAAATTAATTTTCAATATAAAGCTAATAAGCTTTCAATTTGTATCATTTGTTTCTGTAATAATGCTTAAAATTAGCATGGTTAGTTATTTATATAGTTCATCCATACAGTGGTCAGATATATTTTATTGCTATTTAAATGTTTCTTCCTTAATAATATAAGCATAATTATGAAAATGACAATAATAATTACAGTGCTGATGATATTGATGGCGACGACGATGATGATCATGAAAAAAGTATTTTTATCAAGAAGTAATTTTTTAATTTGTAATTGTTAATCTATATGCGTAATCGTAAATTTTATGTTTTGTTTCCTCATAATTTTGCTTTATGAACGTTTCTGCTACAGCAATTACGTGATTATGTTACAAAAGACTACATTATCTTTCGCATTAAAATGTGTGATTAAAAAATTTATGATATTATTGTTAATTTTGTTGTCATTTTTATTATCAAAATATTTCTCTCTGTGAGTAATAATGCTCTTAATTTCTCTCCAATCTTTTTTCTTTCTTTCTACAAACCTAACACATGCAGTTTGCTGTCCCTCACTCCGTTTTCCCTTCAGAAAGATATATTTGTGAGAATATATTACTGATACCGTAACGACAATAATTAATCATTCATTGGTCATGGTTTATCTTATATTTGATAGTTTTATGAAACTAATCAATTAATTAATTAGTTAATTAATAATACCAGCTACTCTTATTACATTAATCTTGATAGCAATAGTAACAATAATAATATTAATAATAATAATAACAATAATAATCCTCATATATATATATATATATAATAGCGAGTGATCGAGTAACGCTCCTGACGTCACCAACAATGAAACTCGCGCCCCGACATGATGATTTGATAATATTTTTTGGTAATGTTTTACATGGGCAGGGAAATGCTTTATTTTAACAAGGCTGAACTCGATCCGGTAACTTAACTGTTTCACTGGTAAAACTCATTTGAGGAGAATGAAGAAACGAAAAAGTGGTCAATAATGAACGCTACCTACTGGAGTTTAGGGTTTAATCAACTGGAGTTAGGGTTAAAATTTCAACTACCAAAATATCAGCAAACAGGCAATTGCTTCGTTCAAATGTTGAAGCAATTTTCACCCGTCATGCCCTGACGGGCTATTTTCTAATAATAATAATAATAATAATAATAATAATAATAATAATAATAATAATAATAATAATAATAATAATAATAATAATAATAACAATAATAATTATTATTATTATTATTATTATTAGACTGAAAAGAAACGAAGCTCTGTTCCTGTTGGAAGTTTGCGATTTATTCCACTTACGCTCTGGAATCAAACCAAATTTGTCCAATGGCACAAAAAATAGAAAATAGCAAAGGCATTTATTTTGAAGTACATATGAGTAATACACCTTGAAACATTAGGAAAAAAACTCCCTTTGTGTGACTTTATTACTAAACCTTTTAACTTGCCATATTCAATAATTATGATAAAACATCAACACAAAGTCTGATAAATTGCTATTTTCAAGTTGAATTTTAACAACCAGCTTTACCAGTTTCTCAGGATTTCAAATTCACGAAACAACCTTAATGTGCTGAAGTTTTTATCTCATATAGGTTTTTCCCCCTCAAAACTTTATATCTAATATGAGGAAGAATAATGATTTAGAAGTGAAATTTTTTCTCACTGTGAAGAATGAAATTGATGACCACACCCTTCCTTTGAAAGTGATGTGAAGGCTGTTTGGTGCATTGTTTACTCTAGGAATTCGCCTCTCATAAACCCCAATCAGAAAAATTAACTCAGTTATAGCCAAATAATACTCCCATAGTAGTTTCAAAAAGCATTAATATTGATGAATATTTATTTATTGAAGTCGAAATGTTATTTTCCCATTGGTGTAAGAAGGCATTTATTTATTATTATTTTTTTTACTTCCTTTTACAAAGAAGGAAGTATTGTATTCGCGAAAAAATTTTCACACAAAAATCGTCCTTAATTTCCATTTTGCTCACCCCCGAATGAATCATGAGTTTATTTTTCAACCCGACCACACGTGGATATATGTCTAGGAACGTACAGACACCCGAAATATCCATTTTGACGATCCCCGAGTTAATTACAACGAGTTTTCTCGTGACGTCTGTATGTACGTATGTATGTGCGTATGTGCGTATGTATGTCACATAACTCAAAAACGGAATGTCCTAGAAAGTTGAAATTTAAAACTTAGACTCCTAGTGGGGTCTAGTTGTGCACCTCTCTTTTTGGTTGCATTCAGATGCTCCAAAGGGGGTCTTGTGCCCCTTTTTTGGGGGAAATCATTGTTAATTTCAAAGTAAACTGAAGTGGTGTTATAATTTGGCGGACACAGTCTTTTAGTCGCCAAGTTTTGTCGCCAACTTGGCGATAAATTAGGCGATTTTTTTTTAATTTTATTTTTTAAATCTGGTTTCAATTTGGCCGCTGTTGGTGATATTTAGAGAGTAAACTATTGAATCACATTAAAACTGCCAATAATGAGAAAATGACATTAAATTGGAGTAAAAGGAAGTCATGTGATGCACACATCAGCTCGTTTTAAAAATTAAAAGAATAGTTTTTATGATTTTCTGAGGTAAAACCTTCCGCGAATTTGGGCATGCGTGCGAGGCAATAATGAGGATTAGAACAAATAGAGGCATCTAGAACCATATTATAGTCTAACCGCGAACAAATGACCCTTGTCAATCATTTGAGAAAACGAGTCCATTCTTTAAAATAGGTAGAGAAGGAAAAAAGGACACGTGCTATTTTTTTGAAATTTAACAACATTTTGGCAATATGAAAAAAAATACTCCTATTTTATTTTCATTGCGTTATTATTTATACTTGAAAGGTTTAAGTTGCAGCAATAACTGCATTGAGTTGGCGAAAAAGTAAAAATGACAAACTTTGAATTATTTACTGCAACCCTACTCTCGCCAATTTTCAATTGAAATCAATTATAGGAGACGTTATTATCTCTGATCAGTGGCTGCTGAAAGAAGTAAAACCAAGATCCGCCTACTTACGTAGGAAGTGACTTGTCCAATGTTTAACCTCTTTAGCTAAATTCGTAAATTAGCTAAACGAGGTATTCAAACGGTGACGTATTCAATCTCTGGAACCAATCACGCACTTGCAAATTCCGTTCCAATTTTCCTCTCCATATCATCCCTTCACGGAAGTGGAGAATTTTGAAACAAGGCGGAGCCAAGGGCCAACTTTTTGCTGTCAGACTTTACCAGGGCTTCAAGTGACTTCAGATAGCATAAAGCTACGCTCTATGAACTTACATTTTGAAAACTTCTGCACCCCATTTATACCCAAAACAGACTCTAATGACTCTCCCCCCCCCCCCTACCGTGATTGACCTTCTCCAAAACCAGAAGCTGGATCCTGCCTTTCATATTACAAGAAGTAGTAGGATGCTATTTGGAAATAAAAGTAATACTGGAAAACGTCAAAGAGATGGTAATTGCACGAGTTAAATTGAAAACTTCGGTAAAAAGGCCCATCATCAACCCATCACCCCCCTTTTTAGAGAATAATCTTTCGGGAGTACTAGGCACGACATGCTAGAAACAACGCTAAAAGTTTTGAATTCTTATTTCCAAATGTACATCTCAATTATTCAACAAACGATTTCAATAAATTTGATTCAACATCCGTTTTGGCAAAAACACATTTTTTATATTTACGCTTCAAAAAAAAAATTCAATTTCTCAATATTTGTTTTTGATGACTATCTTCTTTCATAAATCACCCATTCCGCCCCTTTTTTATACATGTCACATGATACCATTCGATGCAATGATTTTTTTCCATAATATTTTTCTGACGAAAAACTCACTCTCTCCTTCTCCACTGACGTTAATTAAAAATATCAATGAATTTATATTTAAAAGAGAAAAAAAACTTTTTTGTTCCACTACGCCTACTACTGATGAATCGCTACCTCTAATTTGAAACATTCATATTTAAATTATAACACCCTCCTAAACTAGAAGCTAGAAGCTGGATTTACAATTTTTCTAGAGTCTTTTTTTTTACTGAGTAATTAAGCTGAAATTTAGAATATTTATTATAATGAACTCAGTTTTACATCATAAATGTGAACAAACCTATGTGATAAAGCATTTTCATTAATTTGAAAAAAAGAAATGAAAAAAGAAAACAAAAAAGTAAATAAATGTAAAAAGGTGAAGCGACGAATTGTATGTTTTCGGCAATGAGTGTGTTCAGGTGTGTGAGTTTCGGTAATGCACACACATGAAGAGAAGTGGATGAGGTGGTGCATGCTAAGGACCGTTTATTGCGCACGTGATGTAAAAATCAGAGAAGATATAAAATTCAAAATAATAAATAGCAACATTTAATTGTACAAAATTGCAAATTCTGCAACTTTGTGCAATTAAACGTTGTCATTTCTTATTTTGCTTTTCAGGCACAAAAGCTTTTTTTTTAACTTTAAGATATAAAACGGTTCAGTTCACCATCTCAGTACCGAAATGGTTGAAACAGTTGTCAAGCTATCCCTTTTATCCTGTCTTTTTATTTCAGTCTATTTTCTTCACTTTCTCACTTTCACGATTTTTGGAAAACGTGAATATTTGATTTAAACGATATTAAACCAAATTGTCTAAAGGAAGTTTAGAATTTATCCTCATATATATAACAGCCAATGATAGAGTAACCAGCGAGTTTCAACTATGAAACTCGCGCCACGGAATGATCATTTAATAATATGTTTTGGTAATGTTTAACATGCAGGGAAAGACTGCCGTGACAAGGCTGAACTCGATCCGGTAACTTAACAGTGTCATTTCAGGGGAATGAAGAAACGAAAAAATGGTCAACAATGAACGCTACCTACTGGAGTTTAGAGTTAATCCACAGGAGTTAGCGTTACAATTTCAACTATCAAAATATCACCAAACAGGCAGTGACTTCGTTCAAATGTAGGAGCAACTTTCCCCCGTCATACCTTGACGGGCAATTTTCTAGTTTAATAAGAAGTATTTTGATTTGATTAGATAGTCATCGTTCGAATAAATATGTTCGACAAAAGGAAAATATTATATTTTGCCAAACTTGAAGTTACTTAGTTATAATACTCAACCCATGATTTATTAACAATCTATTTTTTTTCGTCTTAGCAATACGAACATCAAACTTTTTTACTATTACTTACAGTTTTAATCGCTTAAAAGAGAGAGCAACGAAGTTATGATTAACAGAAATTGAATGCTTTCACGGTAAGTAATAATGATTTCAGCCGGATTTTCCTTCAGAAACCTGGAAAACGAGAACACATTCTAAACTAAGTCATTATCTATCCTCTCAAATTGTGAAATACCTTGTAATAAACTGTGAACGATAAATGCTCTCTATTATATCAATTAGTTTCTTTTAAATAGTTCAATATGTTTCTAAAATTATATAGTATTCTAATTATCAGTGGCGCACACAAGGGAGGGGACCAGGAGGTAAGGACCCCTCCCATAGGTCTTGCTTTTTTTCCCGATCGATTACAATTCTATGTATTTTGTACGTAAAATAATTTCAAGCAAAGGTAACAATACTTTCAGTTCTAATAAATGAAAAAATAGAATCTTTATGTTAAAGGATTTTTAAAAATATTGTGCACTTTTTCTATATCGAATCGTTCGTAAGAAGCAGAATTGTTATTATACATGAATACAGCTGCAATAACCGTGTTTTTAGTTTTGTAATTACAGAATAAAATGAGAGTCTATGAAGTTGAACCCATTTTTACTTCCTTTTACAAAAAAGGAAGTATTGTATTCGCGAAAAAATTTTCACTCAAAAATCGGCCTTAATTTTTATTTTTCTCACCCCCGAATGAATGTTGAGTTTTTTTTTCGACCCGACCACACGTGGATATATGCCTAGGAACCTACAGACACCCGAAATATCCATTTTGACGACCCCCGAGTTAATTACAACGAATTTTCTCGTGACGTCTGTATGTACGTATGTATGTGCGTATGTGTGTATGTATCTCGCATAACTCAAAAACGGTATGCCCTAGAAAGTTGAAATTTAGTACGTAGACTCCTAATGAGGCCTCGTTGTGCATCTTCTCTTTTGGTTGCATTCGAATATTCCTAAAGGGGTCTTTTGCCCCTTTTTAGGGGCAATCATTGTTAATTTCGATGTAAACTCAAGTGGTGTTATAGTTTGTCGGACACTTGGCGATATATCGCCAGTCTTTTCGTCGCCAAATTTTGTCGCCAAGTTTTTTAACTTTAAATTTGGTTTCAATTCCGCCACTGTTGGTGATATTTAGAGCTTAAACAATTGAATCACATTAAAACTGCCAATAATGAGGAAATTACATTAAATTGGAGTAAAAAGAAGTCATGTTATGCACACATCAACTCGTTTAATTATGAGAAAAGTAAAAGGATAAATTATTTTGCTCTCTGGTTATCTATTTGAGTATATTTCACTAAACAATGCTAATTCAATTTCAATAGTTATTTTTTACTGTTTTTGTTCTTGGGAATCGATAAAATCAAGCCAATATGTTTGGCGGCAAATTGGGGTATGATATGCGAATGAGGCTTTTGACCTTGGACCCTCCCCTTGCAAAATTCCTGTGTGCGCCACTGCTAATTATGTAATTGTGAAAAAAAATCCTTGTAAAGGAAATAGCATTATGACAAGCAACATTCACAATTGCTAAAAACCTCTACTACAAATGTTAGCGGCAGAAATGATGAATTACCTACGCTTCACATTTGACCTAAAATTAGTTTTTACTTACATAGGTACATACATATGCAAAAAAAACCCAATTATTGAGTTTATTATACTTTAATAGATTTTTTTTAACGAGTTCGTGTTGACTCGGAAAACTAATTCTTTCATTTTTTCTCAGAAATTAAGGAAAGCTAATGGCACCAAATATCTGGCAAGAGTATTTTGAAAAGATTTAGATTTTTGATCAAGAAAAGCATCTCCTTCACAGAAAAGAGAATCAGATTTGCAACTATAAACGTTTTATTTTATTTCGGCCTTTTTTTTTTTCAATTATTTATTTTTCTTAAGTTATTTTATTTTGAAATTTTAGCTACAGTTTGAAGCGAAATAAAAAATATTCATGGTATTTACATTTTTTTGCATAATTTCACTGACGACAAAAATTTGAACTCGTCTTTAACAGCAAGCTTATAATGATTTGTGTGAATGCCTTCCAATCATTGATCATTACAGTAACATTCTGCCATCTTAGGTGAATTGTACTGAAGTGTGATGTATATAATGTGTGTGCATGTGATTGTATCTGAGTAGATGTAGAAGTTGGCTTATTTCAAGTCTTATTGTAATAAATGTCCAATTCTCCAAGTAGTCACACTATAACTTACATTGCAAGAGTTTACTGAAAATACACAAACAAAGCAGCAGTCCTAATACAAAAGGAATCGCACAAATTTATTATAACAGTCGATATTAACTAGGTTTGCCTATTTTTCAAAATAATAATTAGAAGTTAGATAAATTAGAATTGTGCAAGGATTGTCAACAGTGTACACTCAAACCTGTTTCTGTACGGTCTTTTTTATGCTTTTTTTTTTTTCTTTTGCGGTTTTTTTTTTCTTTTTTTGTGCGGTAAATGAAGATTTCAATTACATTGGGACTTAATTGACGAAATTCTTTATAAAACGGACGACATTCTTCATAAAAACAAATGTTTTTTTTTATTACGATTTTTCCATGCGGTCCCTATTCACCGCACAAAAACAAGTTTCAGTTAAGTAAAAATTACTATACAGTTAAGTCTGTTGTTTACAAAGTTTTGAAATGGTGACAGTGTAGTAAATCAAAGTTGCTAATAAATGTTTGTAGTCTCTTCCGTCCTGAGGTACAAATGCACGGATTTCTCTTCTTTGTTTGAAAAAAAATCATCGTAGCGTGTGTGTGTCAGTGTGTGTATGGATTTTTCTTCTATTTTTCCTTTTTAATTTTTATATTTAAATTTTTAATTTTGTTATTATTTTTTATTTTTGCAGTTTTAACTCAATTCTTAAAAAGCTAAAAACTGCTGTTTAAAAAAGACACCAACAAACGGCAGTACCAGACTAAATTTATTCATGAAATTAATTACTGTTGGGCATGTCCATGAAATTGGGGACATCACAGAAAAAAAAACTTCATTGTATCAGTAATTTCTTTCTTTCATTTGAGGTAACAAAAACTGTATTTTTATAAAACTATGCGAAAAACGTTATAAACATATTTTTTGTAAGTTTTATAGGCAAATTTTGACAACACTACTCAGTGTCCGTGTGTCGTTGCATTAGCGACTCTAAAAATTAATCTTTTTCTTTTCACTTAGGAAATTAATTGCTGTGTCTACAATATTATTTTTTATTGAAATGTGGTTTATGTAGGAAGAGATTAGACCAACAAACAAACTTTAAACTGTTATAATTCTCTTGTGGCAATTGTTTTTAAACTAGGCTTCATACTAATGTGACATCAGTCACAAAATTGTATAAAAGTTTTCATTGCTTAAACAAAAACAAACCCAAGTTTATAAAAAGTCACATTCTGTTCATTTATGATGATATCTTTAATATTTATCCCTTAAATATTTAGAAATAGTTCAATTTATTTATTTAAAATTTATTTAAAATATGTAACATCAGTCACAGTACATCAGTCACATTTCTGTTTTTGTTAATAAACCTCAAACAAATTGCACACATAGAATTGACTGTTTCAGAAAGGCAAAAAAGGAAGCGATATAAATTAAGAAATGAAGGAAAACATGAAAATTACGAAAAGTAAAATAAGTAGAAGCTGAAATAGCAGATGATAAGAAAATAAGTAAAATAACTTTAAAAAACCTAGCATAATTACCAAAGTTAGTTTAGAATAAAACTAAAAAGAGAAATTAGAGAATAAATAGAACAAGTATACAAAAAATTTAAAGTATTAAAGTCCCAGGTTTAAATTAGCACCTGCAGTGCCCCTCTTTAAAATAATGAAACCTTGGTAAAATCTGTTAGTCATTCAAAGAGCTCTTTGTTATATCTTCACAAAAGAAAACTGCTGCTGTTAAAATGTTTCTGGCATGAAATTTAACAAACAGATACTCCTAGTTCCTCATGTATTACATTTGAATAAAAGTGTTACATCATCTTTACAGAAATATTTCTAAATGTCACAGCTTCATACAAATTTCAGAGCTATCACCATTCGACTTGCACTCATGTTACAAAGAGTTATATTTCAGTAATATTTTTTTTTAATTCAAAAGCTGTATTAGATGTTAAGCAACAACCCTTTTTTTATGGTAAAGAAGGGAATCACTTCCAGCAGAACATGTTCCAAAATTGTTGACTGCAACTGAAGAACGGGTTTTTGAAGAATATGACTAACAATTGTATCACGAGAAGTTAGATGCATTGAAATTGAGAACTAGGAGTATTTACATAGTAACTGTTGGAATAGCCTGTCAATGTGGATGAAATTTATTATTCACATGAGAAAGGAATAAAATATTTAGCGCACTAGATGTAGTAAAGGCAAGAGGACTTTTTATTTTATAAAATACATCAAAAATATTACTTTTAAAACTTTATAAATGAACTTTTCTAGTATTTTAAATACAATTTATAATTTTAAATGCTAATTTTATTTTTAAGGAAAAATAACTTATAATTACAGCAATTTGTGTAAATGTAACATCAGTCACAAAGTCTTTGTACCATCAGTCACGGCTGTTAAATAATTTTTATACTTTTAGTTTTTAAGTTATTTTAATAAAACAAAGTGTTTTCATCAAGTCTAAAACCTCTATTTTAAGGGGAAGAAATCTGTTTAGATTTTACGTTATTAGTTTGAAGAGAATTTCCAATTATGCATACATCACTTTTATCAATGTGTCTCTTCTGCGTAACATCAGCCACGTTTTTTTTATTCGCCTCAATTTCACACGAAAATTTTTTTCTCAAGTCTGAAAACAAGTGTAGGGGTAGTGATGTACAACGTCATGATCAATTTCAGAAGAAACAATATTTAATTTCAAGAAAATGCTGAATTTATAAGTTAAAAATAGAGTCAAATTGTAACGTCAGTCACCGTTAAAAAGGACATATCCTGTTACTTGATTTCTCTAAAGAGTTTCAAGTTAGCATGATCAAATTGGTAAACAGTTTTTATAGTCATAAAGCATAATTTGACAGTTTCAAATAAAATTTGTAGCTCCGCACGCTATTAACTAAAAAACATTAATTTTAAGCTATTAAAGCTAAGAGAAGAGCTCTTAAAATTACAACCTCAACAGCCCTTGGCAAAGGAGCATAAATTAACTGGTGTAGGATTTGCTAAAAAAATATGTTCCGCTTTCGGATCAATGGAAAGATCGGCAATACGGAGGTAGACCAGCAATAGTATGAAGAATATTTACTGATAATAGCACGTAAAATTAGTGGCAATTGATACCAAAATGAACAGAGAAAAGTATCAAGATAAACTAGTTGATACAGTGCCCAACTAGTTACATCAGTTGATTGGATAGATCAGCACGATATTGTCAACACGTCCATGCTACTCGTTCAACAAAAGCTTGGTTTGAATCAAAAAAGTGAGGTTCATCTGCTTGATTGGCCATTGTGCAGACCGGGTTTAAACAAATGGAAACTGTTTGGGGTTTACTTTTGCCAACTGTTTCTGAGGAATGCGACAGTAGCGAGGGAAAGACAAACGCATCAATGTGATCAAGTTTACTTGGGAAAATACGCAAAAAAACCCTTATTTTGACTTGCTGCTGTGATTACTAATCGACTGTTAAAAGTTATTGGAAAAAAAGTCGAATTAGTGGGGTATTGATTTTGTATCTTCCTTCACAACTTCTCGACCTTATATTTATTTCCAAAAATTGCAATCAGATTTCAGAATTTCATGAAACGATATGTTACTTGTCTTCATAACCTATGTTTTGTTTTTTTAATTCAATTGTAAGAAAGATTGTCATTAACTTTTTCCTGTTTAACAAAATTGTACACTTGTTTTTTTTAAATATTTTACTACCTTATACTTTTTTTCCAAGGGTCTAAATGTGGAACAGGTGTATGGAGTTTCACTGGACATTCAATTTCTACTAATGCGTTTTCCCCTATCCTACAGTTGGGGATAAAAATAACTATTTAATAACTGTTGAAATATTTTTGCGCATTGAAATAGAGTACCTCTGTACTAAGTTATAAGCGTTCACCGTTATGACTGTAAAAATACATGTATATCGCTTTGACTAATTTTGCTTGGATCCGAACTTCGAACAGAACACTAAAAACCAAAAGATGAAAGGACAGAAGACCCATGAACAAAAGGTCCGAAAGACATAAGATTCAACAGACATAAGACCCCACGGACATATGAGGCAGTGAGAAGCAAAGGGATGTAAGTGGACATTTAAAAGTTCTGAGTAAAACGCGTTTAAAGATGACATCCTAGGTAGGCATTCATTGAACTTTTTTTCTAAATCATGCTGTATAGCAGATACTACCAGGGCAACTAGTATCACCTCTTGCTCCAAGACAGAGGAGAGGTTCACCTACCATGTGTTCTGATTATCTCCAATTTTTTAATTTTGCCACTTACATCCCTTTGCTTCTCACTGTCTCATATGATCCAACGGACATAAGATCCACAACTAATAGGTTGATGGATCCATAAACCAAATGGTTCTAGTTATACCTCCTCTGTTTGTCGTTATTGGAACCAACTACAATTTTATTGTTAGTGTTTGTGACTAATTGTACCAGCTATCCGTCTTTTGTTTGTTTGTTTTCAGTTATACGGATTAAAAATTTAAAATATGTTTATTCCTCTCACACCCCCACAGTGAAGTAAAAGATAAAGAATCATACCACAATTATGCTCGATTTTAAAAGGAAAAAAAGCAACTCCTGACAATAAACACTAGAGTTTGAACATTACAGTTGGATTCCACAGCGAGACAAAACTATTTCTTGAAGTGCAAATACAATTCCGAAACAGGTTGAGGACGGCTTCTGTATGCATAAATAGAAGCGGCGCATCACTTGCACAGAATCATCAAGACATCGCCAGAGAAGGTGACCCACTTGTTGAACGAGTCTGCACACCGGCTGACCCTGAGTACCAACTCGTGGAGGAATCAGGAAAAGTGAGAATAAGCCCTAGAGGCCACCTGTCTGTTGTTTTGTTCTTTTAGAAAACGATAGACGACTTTTTTTTTTACTTTCCGTTTCTATGTACCGCTATTTTAGGACGGTGAGAGGAAGATGGGGGGAAACTGATTTTTTTTACTGGGAAAGATACAGAAGAAGGGGGTTTCTCAAAGTCCAGGCACTTTCAAAGATGCTCAGATACTGGTCTTTAGCAAAAATTAAGTTGTTTCTCTTATTTTTAAAATGAATTCACTTATTCACATTTAAAGAAGTACATGTGGGCGCGATTGTCTATGGAACAGTGAAATCAAATCTATAATGGTGTCACATGTAAAAGCACATTGCGATTGAGAACCTTCACGAAAACCTTAAGCGCAAAGGATGGATCCCTCAAAAAGTTATCTACCGTGAAAACGAAACCTCCACAAAAACTTCAATTTGAGTTGCTTTCACAAAAAATTAAAATAAATTAAAATTAATAAAATTAGCTATCAACGTAAATACTGCAAAATATCAAAAAAAAAAAAAAAAAAACTAGCTCATTGGAGCCCTTACACAGCAGCTGAAGCACATGACAACAATCAAAGAGAGATCGGAAAAATAACAAAAGTATCGAATTAGAAGTTAACCAATGAGAACAAAAGACAAAGAATTGAAATAGCCAATCTAAATTTGAGAGAATAAATAGAACATGTACTGACATAACAGCTACGAAAAAGGTCTCTAGTCATTTGGAGAGAAAAAAAAAAGTCCTGAAAAAATCATTTCCTAATTACATGCTTTAGATAATAATTATACATATGTTTAAAGAAATAGTTTTAATAAATTTTCATAAATATTTCACCTCCTGCTGTTGACGCAACATTCCTCTGTTTTATGAATATATACATCGCATGAAAAATAGTAGCTTATTCAGGAAAATGTCTGTAGTGTGAAATAGTGTTCCGTTTATCGTCATAGATGGAGTTGAATAGGACAAAAGATAGTTTGTTACACTCGTTATAGGTGGTTTGCACCAAAATTTTAGTTTTGTAATGAAAATATGTGATGCAAATATTCCGAAAACTTGATAATAATAATAATAACAATGGGGTGGTTTCCTTCAGTCAAAAGCACTTCTTTTAGTCATTGAAATGGATAGAATGAGAAAAAAAAATTAACATGGACATAGAAAATACTTTCATTTTCCCAACAGTTATTTTTTAATTAATTTTTTAAAATGTCCGATTCTTCAAACAAGGCGTGGTCTTGATGACGTCACAAATGATGCATTTTGGCGCATCTTTCTTCCGCGTTTCCACGTTATGATAATCAAGGAACGAATTAAAATTGCGCTCAACGCTTGCTATCAACCATATCGATGTCAATACACGTGAGTAAAGATGTGAATTAAATATTTTGGACCGTGAATGGCAACACAGAATGGCATTTCATCATTTGTGATGTCATCGGCAAGAAATGTAAACAATGAAAGCGCTCCGATTTAAGTAATTTTTTAAAAATATTAAACGTAAACAAATTTATTAAAAAATGGTCAGATCCTATGTTTTTAAGCATGCTCTTTCAGAAAAAAATACTTTTAAAATTTTGGAAACGATCCCGTTATAACCCCCCCCCCCCCCCATTTAGTTATCGCAGAATTGAATTATTCCACTTTTTCTTTTATCAACATCGCTGTAAATTATTTTTTGACAGTAAAAACTTTCTTAACAACAATAATTCCTTTAAGTAAAACGAAAACTATCACTCAATGCGAAACAAATATCTAATTCATTCTTTCAAACTGCTAAGTATTTTTTTTTAAGTACTAAGCATCAATGAATTATTGGCAAGTAAGATTTAAACTCACGCCTTCTTTTCCCATATTTAAGAGTTCAAACATAGCAGAATCGAATTATGCAGCTGAATTGCAACAAAAACTTAAATCTCAAAAAGTAAAATTTTGGATCTGAATAGAAAAAAAAATAAATAAATATACAAATAAAGCAAAAATGCTTTTAATTAAACCAGTGAAAGTACATATAATTTTCTGAGAAGTGGTGAATGCCATTTCTGACTATATTGGAATTAACATAAAGATTGACCTCTGTTCCGTGATTACTCTGGGCTAATTTCAAGATATTATATTACAGTCATTTTATTTTGCAATTGTTGCCAAAATAATAATAATAATAATTTAGAATAAAAATAACAATTAATTACACCTAAACCTCTTTCTGTGCGATGGAAAGGGATCGCATAAAAAATCGCATGAAAAAAGTTCGTTCGTTTTATAAATAACTTCGTCCGTTTCATAAATACTATCGTCAATTGAGTCCCAATCTGATTGAAATTTTCATACACCGCATAAAAAAAGTTCGTACAAAAAAAAGTCGCACAAAAAAGACCGCACAAAAAGAAGTTTGGGTGTAGTAAAGAATAATTATAACACTTCAAAAATTCCTACATAGATTTTTCTTTAGGGTGAAAAATTCCCACAACAATTTTATTTCTTTGCTTTAAAGAGCAATTCACAAATGTTTTCAACAAAATATTTCATACTACAAACTTCACAAAAAAAAAAAAAAACTCAAACGTGGAACTCCAGTTAGAATTTTTTTTTTTTTTTTTTCGAATCTCGAATAGTTGCTTCGTGCAATTTGACTGAATAAAAGTTCCCGCAGACGAAAGAAAAATTAAATGACACACATAATTAATCCCAAACACAACGCAGCAAATCAAAACGATATCAAATACAGGTCTACCAAGTTGCAGTTCTCTGAAGCGTGGAACATGGTTTGAGGGCTTGGAAAGCACGTGGCTTTAGAAACTGAGTCTTAATTTACATGCTGGACTAAGTAGAGCAGCGCGGTGACTGAAGAGATGCATTGTTTAGCAACAAAGACCGTGTCTTTAGAGGTGGTTCGTGACAACTGAGCTTTTATATCTGGACGCCTACGTATGGATATATTGCAGAAATTTTAACAATCGCTGCTATGGGAGTTACAAGGTAAACACTTCGCGGGTCAGATCACCCTCAAAGGCAAAGTTAATAATTCGTTTTGCATACTTAAGGTTTGGTTTATGGAGTCCTGATGCGTTGAGAAATTAGACATAGCAAGTT